>NW_028250217.1:0-64147 GCF_964263255.1 Lissotriton vulgaris
CGAACTGAGCTAATGAAAAACCAACGTGCCCACACCACTTAAGGATAAGAGATGTTTGTTGGTCGTAAATGGGCAAGGCTACCAGCTTCGGCCGCCTAATCATGATCAGGCCAACGAACACGAGAACCAGTATAGCAGGACTGGCCTCAGGCAGAGGAGGCAGTTTCTGTCGAGTCATGCAACCATGGCGTTTTCTGTCTTAAGGTGCACGTGTCACTAGAGAGGTGAATCGCCGGCCAAAGCCTACGTGTCCTTAGTCGAAATGAAGTGATCAGAGGTCATTGCGTGTCTATTGACTATGTGAGGGCAAGAAATACAAAATGGCTGCCGTAATCTAAGATGGATGCCATGGGTAGATCAGAAATGTGTTTGTAAAAGGAGTGCTCTTGCTCGTAGCATAGCGAAAACACCAGGATATGCTAAATGGATCATTTGCGGTTCACTGATACCAAAATTATGTATTTACGACGATGTTGAAAACACGGGTTCAAATCGTCACAGAACCTCAGACCCTCCTTTTGCCCTTACATAGGCAATTACTCAGTCTATGTCAGAATCTAACTCTATGCTCATCAGGTCAGTGACATGTTGCTGTATCATCATCCTTTCTCGCGCCTTTTCTCCAAACGCAGGTGGTTTTCTGAAACAGGTTGCAGCACAGAGACTACACAAAGCGGGACCACACTGGTGTAATGGCAGAGTTTTTGGCTTTATTTAGCAGTGATATAGATCATTAATCTTGCTCGCATCTAGTATAGGTATTCTTAGCCTGTGTTGGCCCTTTTAAGCCTTTTTTCCAGACCTAGAAGAGGATAGCTGCTTAATATGCCTTTATTCTTGACTTTAACCTGTCTATTGCCTATTGGCTTTGACATATTAGACACATTGGTATGGTTTATGTAGGTATTCTGACAGAGCTAAGGAGCATTTCACCCCTTTCAGGCCTACAGGCCTAGAGCTAGAGGGACTCCATCTTGATGAAGCTGAGAGGCTTTTCAGGGCAAAGGCAATGTTTATAGTTAAGGCTGTTGTGTGCTAGAGGGAAATCCAGTTAGGACTGCTTCTTATCCGAGAAATGTGTTTTTCTCTTGGGCCCAGACGTAACAAGCAGATGGCCACTGCGGTTGCGTGGAAGCCTGGGAGCTGGCACAGGAATTCGGTAGGAGACAGCCCTCCGGTGGAAATTTCCATGAGGGGAGAGGAATCCATATTAGCGAGCTACAGGAGAGGAGGAGTGGTCAGTTCAGTTCAGTTCAGTTTGGAGTTCAGTCCAGCATGGTGTGCAGTTCAGCGTGGTGCTCAGAACAGCTTGGAGCACAGAACAGCTGGGAGCTCAGAACAGCTTGCAGAGAGAGAGAGAATGTCTGCTGGAGCTGCAGAATAGAGTGCAGTTCTTGAATGGAGAAAGAAGGCAGACGATTGCTGAAGATGAGGAGAGAGAAAGCAGTGCAGAGAGCATCAAAGAAGGCTGTCAGCTGGAGCAACTGAACCAGAGGCGTGGTGATGTGGTGAAGGAGGGAGAGACAGAGAGAGCCCTAATCCCACCAGAGGCAGAGAGAGAGCCCTAATCCCACCAGAGGCAGAGAGAGAAATCTTCCTTCTAATAGGTGAGGTAGTCTGAATTAGTTACACTTACACTTTATGTCTAATCTTTTCCCTTTCAGCGGAGTGTTCCTGTTATGTTTAATCCTTCTCTTTCAGCGGTGTGTTCTACCTATAGTCTTTGTCAGTTCTGTGTAAAGGTTTATATTGTACTAATAATAAATGACCCCATTAATTAGTGAATTAGTGTGCATGAGTTCTTTTATGATAAAGTTATCCTGGCTTCAAGCCAGTTGCTGTTGAGCCACTGATGGATCAAAAGGGAGTAGGAGCGCTTAAATCAAGAAATACCTCAATCACATAGTGTGTTTATCTTTGTCCCTATACAGTGAGGGTAATCTTTCCTGGTAGGTATTGCTGTTTGAACAGATGCTACCCCTGATCAGGTAAGTAATAGTGAGGGAGAGAGGAGACTTGCAACTAAGGGACTAAGTTAGTACACCATCCCATAATATTATTGTAGTAGCAGACCCTTAGTGAAGAGACTTCCCAATATATATATATATGTATAGGTGTTCATAGGAATGTGGTCGTCGTTGATATGCGGCGTTAATGAGAGCACTGGGGAGGATTACCAGTGTGGATACCCACTGGATTGTGGCTTGAATAAATGAGAGCACTAGGAGGTCGAACTAGTGTGTAGTTTTGCAGGATTGCAAACACTTTGGAAAAGGGAGCATTGGGTTCTGCAGGCCCATGTGTAGACGCACCGGATTGTGTGTCATATCTGCCCTAGGGTAGAACGGTCTGGGTCAGGGTGGCCGCGAGACCAACTGATGTGAATAAGTGTGGTGTAGGGTATGGATATCCCTAGTAATCAGTGAGTATTCTTAGTATCCCTATTGATTTAGTGGTGTTTTTAATAATATGAGCTTGTATATTGCGAGTTCCCCATCCTCAGGTAGGTACCAGGTGCCTGGATAGTTGGTCCTGAGGAGGGAAGGTGAGTACGTTTTGGCTGGGTCATAGGGGCCCCTAGGGGCTGATCCCACCTACTCAGAAAATCCGGCCATAACAACTGGATAATCAGGCAGCACGAGAACAGGAATACTAAGATGACACCAATGACCATCAGAACCTTCCATCCCCACGCTGATAGCAGAGTCCAAAACCACTCCATTAAGGACCAGTTTCCCTTGTCTACGTGTATAGAGTCGGAAATCTTGTCTTAGAGATCGCCTCATAGACAGTTGGAGCATTATTGGGAATAAAAACACAGCAGCTCGATTGGATCATTCTGCATACCCCACCTCGATCTGCAAGTATTACGTCTAGAACCATACGGTTCTGCAACGTCATGAGACGATCCGCCTGAAGCTCAGCTGTTAGGTTACTAAGGGCACCAGCAGTTTCCGTAATAGTAGATTCAACTACCCGTGTTAGCTGACATATATTTCTACTATTGGCCATAGGCCCCCAGAACGGAAGGAAACCTTTGAGGAAGTCTCCAGCTTCCTGACCAGCGGTATCTTCCTTGCTGAAGATACCTCTTGCTACTCTGGCCTTGTGATAATCTGAAGAGGCAGTGTACGTTGGAGGCAACAGTCGAGCAATATAACATGAACCTGAAAAGTCAGCAGGCAACCATGTATACGCTGTGTCTTGACAGATGAAGTAGGTACCCCTAGCAGTAAGAAAGGCAGGGGAAGAGTTGGACGGAAACACGTAAGTCTCAACGCACTCACTCTTCCCTAGCTGAGCTCTCGGATTCCTCCCATTTCCCTGCAAACAGACTTGACCTCAGTGAGGTACGACCCAGATTGGAGTGGAGCTTTTACGCTTGCTTTCTCCCAAACTAAGGCGATACTCTGTAGAATTCCAACTCAAATATACCCGTAATTCATCTCTAGGGTAAGATGGAGTATTATTGACGTCTTTAACCATGTCAATAATTCCCTGGACTAAAGCTTTGTTGACAGAATTGTATTTAGTGGAACGTGGTGGACGCGGAAGATAGGTCTCAAGGGCATAGGCAAAAATGGTCTGAAAGGCCTGAAATGATCCATTATAGCTAAAAGGCAAAACTAGATAGGGAATGCCTTTATCCATAGTGTGGGGTATCAAGCCACACACCCAGCAGTCTGTAGTGTTAACTACCAGTTGGTGTTGGTGCAAGAGCTGTACAAAAGTGTTATTGATGAATTCTGAGCGTCGAGCTTGTTCGTGTTCAGGAAACGAGTGAAAAGAATGCATAGAAGCAACAGTAGAAGAAACAGGATCAAGGGGAGGTACTGTAGTTGTTACCGGTGTAAAAATTAAATGCACACCAAAGACGATTCCACCCACCAACGTTATCAAAACAATCAAAAACGTAATAGCACATTGCATTAGAAAGCACTTGCTGTGAAGAATTCTGTAAAGTCTCTTTCTGCGAACATAAATTACATTCTCTCGTTGCAGCTCAGGAAGCTCCATCTTCTACAATCCGCTCGCGACCACTGATGATGTGTACGTAGATGAAAATGCCTCTATCAGCCCTGGGAGTTCCAAGAACTAACAGAAAGATCGACCTAGTGTCTGACCCCCGCAGATTCAACTAGGCACACAGCCACGACCCTACGGCTACCCAGACGGCAAGGCAATTTTAAAACAACAAAACAATGCAAAGTATTAGCAAACTTCCTGGCTGGAGGCAATGTATCAAAATTCAAATGTATAAAATAGGCAGTTTCCTGCTTTATTTGTCCATATTGCGAGACCGTAAATTGTATCTCAGTTTTGCAGGAGCTGTTTGATCTGGAAACAGTGTATTTTCAGCAGGTGTTGCAATGTTCAAGTTCGCAGATGGCAAATGTTCTTTTGTCGCAGGTGTCAAATGTTTAGAGTTCAAAAGAACAGTTTCAGGAGGAGAGCCAGAGTTCGATGTGTCAGTGATTAGTTCTGCATCGCTAAAAGGGATAAACCTGGGTATTTGTTCAGTTTCAGAGGCACCGATTCCCGTCTTCACCCAGTTGTCGTAAGGAAGTGGCAGGGGCACACGTTTGACGTGCGTCGTGTGAATCCAGTTCTTCCGTCCGGCCACACGAATAGCAGTTCTCGTCGCCAATAACACCTGGAAGGGGCCAACGAATCTGGGCTGAAGATTTTTCGTTCTTGCAAAATTACGAATAACCACGTGGTCTCCTGGTTTCAGCTGATGACCTGGACTCTCCGGTGGCTTTGGCAATGCATCGAAAACCTGTTGGTGAATAAGACTCAATTTAGCAGTCAAGTCGAAAAGGTAATCAATTAACATTGGATATTCCAGCTGTCTAAATTCCTTTGGCCTAGGTACCCCCCAAACATTGGCGGGACGACCAAACACTATTTCGTATGGGCTAAGCCCCACCCTAGAATGCACTGTCGCTCTTGTGGATAACAAAGCCAAAGGTAGTGCATCTGGCCAAGACAAACCCGTGGATGCTTGTATCTTAGCAAGTTTCAGTTTGAGGGTGCCATTGTAACCCTCAACTAAACCAGCAGACTGGGGATGGTTCGCACTGTGGAACTTTTGTTTAATCCCTAAACGGGCACACACACTCTGCATAACTTTCCCTATGAACTCACTTCCATTATCTGACCATACAATCCGTGGCATGCCATACCTAGGGAAGTATTCCTTGAGAAGAATTTTGGCAGCGGACAGGGCAGTGTTGTCCTTCAGTGGATATGCTTCGATCCATCTGGAAAAAGCACAAACTACCACTAGGACGTACTTTAGGTTGTTGCAACGATCCATGTGAATGAAGTCTAACTGAATCACTTCAAAGGGGCAAGAAGGCGGACCAAAGTGACCAGCGGGTGTGGGGATTCCCTTGCCAGGATTATGCATCAGGCATACCATACAATTTTTCACCACTCTCTCTGCACACTTACTAATCCCATCATTCTTCCAGACTGGAGCCAACATCTTACAAATCCCTTTAGAACTGATGTGCGCTGCTCCATGTGCCATCGTTACCACTGCAAGCACGTACGCATCAGGCAACATCCAACGCTGTTGTTCTGACAAATCAATCCAACATCCACTCGAGTCCAATTTACCCGTACTCTCTTTCCATGCAAGCTTTTCTTCCTCAGTCGCCTCTTTCTGAATTTTTTTCACCCTTTCCATTATGTCCTCACACATCCCAGACTCTGAAATCCATCTTGCAGACATAGCAACATACATTCTACTCATCATATTTCTAGCTGTCTGCTTAGCGGTCTCATCAGCAAAAGCATTTCCACGACCAACATCATCCGTGATTGCTTTATGAGCACTGCATTTCACAATCGCAACTTCAGTCGGCGAGGTTAGAGATTCCAACAAGTCGTTAACTAGCTGACCATGTTGAATCTTAGTCCCATGGGACGTAATGAAACCTCTCTCTTTCCACAAACGGCCAAAACTATGGGCCACGCCGAACGCGTACTGACTATCTGTGAGCACATTCACTCTCTTTCCCTTAGCTAAAACACACGCTCTCGTTAGTGCTATCAATTCTGCAGCTTGGGCAGAATTCTGACTCACTCTTGCAGTCTCCACAATCGTACTCAAAGTCGTTACTGCGTAAGCAGCAGTCACATCGCTATTCTCCAATTTAAAGCACGACCCATCAACATACAGCGTGCCATCTGGATCTGACAACGGAGTGTCTTTTAAATCAATTCGTCCTTTTGTCTCCTCCTCGGTTCTGAAACAGCAATCATGGGGTTCGGAATCACTCGACTCCTGATTAGTCGGCAACAATGTTGCTGGATTCAATACATTGCATCTTTTGATCTGAATATGACTCGCTAACAGTGTCAGCTCATAGCCTGATAATCTAGCACTGGTAAGGTGCTGTGTCTTGGTTCGGTTCATGAGTGTATCCACAGCATGAGGAACCATAACCACTAGCATGGTGTTCATCACCAAACCAGCAGATTGTCGAGGACCAAACGAGACTTCAGGGCATACATGGTCACCATCCGTGTGGCAATTGCAATAACTGCCATCTTACTAAGAAAAGCTTGACTTTGACCTTCTCAAATGGGACACAATGGGAGCAACGTGTGTTCACAAATTGCAACAGCAAGAATGTTGTATATTTGATCACATGCCCATGTGGAAAAGAATACGTGGGTATGACAACAAGACCTGTTAAAGTGAGACTGAATGAACACAAAAGTAACATCAGGTGTAAAAAACTCACAACAAAAATGTCAGCCCACTTTATTGAACACCAACACTGTGTGAATGAACTACAGTGGACGGTCATTGAACAACTACCCTCTGAGGTGGGCCTCCTGGAAAAACAACAACGATGGGTGTTCAGGTTGGGGACTGACACCACGGGGCTTAATGATTCAATCCCATGGAACCTCTTAAGATAGATAAAGAACCCTCTTTGATAACTGTTTGTTCATATCCTTTGCCATGATGAAAGGGGTCTTTCAGGTCACATTGTCGCTTTCCCATCATGTTCTAATTAGACCTGTCTGCATAAATAGACCCACTCGTTGTCTTCTGTTAGATATTATGAGCCTTTCTGGATATTCATTATAAACCAGGCACTACAGTGTTCTATTTTATTACTGCCACTACAGTAAGATCCATTTTAATAAGATACCCACTCGTTGTCCCTTCCCCCGTTCAGACGCAACTAGCCCGTCTGGCATCTCAGCGTAATACACACGCTTGATGTACCTCCACAGCGTTATACTCTGGCACCTTTATTCTAGTCTGCCCGACTTACGCTGCACAGTATAGCGCTAGTTTTCCGCGCATGCGCGGTCACTCCCTGTAACAGCGCATGCGCATTAGACTAGACCATCCACGCTTGCGCGTCAGGTAGAGTTCAATGGGAGCGCAACACCGGAACCTGGGAGATTGCGATCTCCGTATTTGGGCATTTACCGGACCTTATCAACCAATTAACCTCCACTAATTACTCCCAGGGGTATAGTATATATAACGGCCTTAACGCGATCTATGCTCACTTCATCGGAGCCGCGTTGAGGGAAGGCAGGCGATTAGCTGTTGCAGTAACCGTGAGTTTGGGTGAAAGAGACAAACATTTTTCCATCAGTTTGGCGCACTGAATATCGTTCTTTCCAACTAAATCCCGTATATTAATGTTGTTGTAGGTCTTTTCTGAGCAGAAAGGAAGGATCCCCAATATACGCTTAGGCTCATGAGGTCTTATAGTTGAGAACTTTAAGTAAGACTTCTCTTTCTTATTTGTTTGCTCTCTTTCCATCAGAGCAGAGAGTAACTTTGTGTTTTGTATATATGTGTGTCAGTATTGTGTTATGTCCATCTGTGTGAATTTTTACTTTTCACAGGGTTCCATGATTTTTGGTTCGACCTGGTGACATTCATAGAAGGTTTTTCTTCTCAATTAAACTGTCTGTTTAAGACCAATGTATTTATTTATGCATTTCTCTCCGCAGGTTCTATCGCCAACTGGGCGCAACTGCATTCACTAACACAAAAACATTGTTAGGGACATTACACATTGTGGTAATTGTTTTTATACACTTTTACAATGTGCATGTGAGTAAGGGGAGGGTAAGTGCATAACCCTTGTCCTGAAGAAGGAGGCTGTGACCTCCGAAACATGTTGACACCTTTAATAGTGGTTTTCGATACCTTAACTCGTATCTATTGAAACCACGCCCGGCACTTCTTTTAATAATACCAGCCGGGGATTTAATTAAAATTATTTTTTCTTCCCACGTGCCAGGTATTTTTTAACTTTCCACTTTTTTCACCTCACCTCACTCACACCATTGTCTCATATACACACACCCCCACACATAGTTCACTTTCAAGTGCTCCTGCGTATCCGCGAGTCGTAGCACGCCGCATCCCGTAGAGGGGTGCGAAGGCCCCGATGATGAAGCATGACACCAAGGGGCCTGTTGGTGTGTGAGGGGCATTTAAACAACACTGTGTGTTCCCCATCACTTTAGGGATCACTATCACTTTGAGTGGATTCCACTTTGTTTATGAACCATAACCACTAGCATGTTGTTCATCACCAAACCAGCAGATTGTCGAACGGAAGCTGCAGCTGCCGCTGTAGCTCTCAAACAACTAGGCAACGCTCTAGCTACCGGATCTAATGTTGATGAAAAATACGCACAAGGGCGTTGTTTATCACCAAATCTCTGTGTCAGAACAGTCAACGCGCAACCTTCTCTCTCGTGAACATAGAGCGTGAATGGCTTACTGTAATCGGGTGTACCCAATACAGGAGCTGAACACAAAGCATTTCGTAACTCAGAAAAACTCTCCTGACATTCAGCAGACCATGGCACCGGACTCGGAACACCTTTCCCAGTCAAAGCTACCAATGGTTTTGCCAAAAGGGAAAAATTTGGGATCCACTGCTTACAGTACGAGGTAATACCTAAAAAGGCACGTACTTCTCTCTGTGTGCGGGGAACATTCATCTGCGTAATTGCTTTTATTCTCTCTGGGGTCAACTTCCTTCCCTCCTTTGACAAGAGATGACCTAGGTAGGTCACTTCTTGGCAACAGTATTGCATTTTCGAAGGTGACACCTTATGATTCAAATTAGACAAATGATGCAATAAGGAAATTGTAGCTGCTTTGCAAGTTTCCTTGTCATCGGCAGCCACTAGAAGATCATCTACATATTGCACTAGGGCAGAACCAGGAGGAAGTACAAAGGAATCTAACTGACTTTTTAATGCCTGACTGTAGATGGATGGACTCTCACAATAGCCTTGTGGAGCACGTTTAAACCTGAAGCTTCGACCTCCTAGAGAGAAGCCGAAAATATCTCTGCTTTCTTCAGCTATCGGAATGCTGAAAAAGGCATTCTTCAAGTCGATAACTGAAAACCATGTGGCTGTAGCAGGAATCAACGTTAACAGTGCAGTAATGTCTGGAACCACAGGAAACTGCGGAACCACAATTTTATTAACCTCTCTGAGATCGATAACAAACCTATACACTGGAGGCTTTGAAGGATCAGTACGTTTCAAAATTGGTAAAACAGGACTGTTACAGACATTTCCTCTAGTTTCCTCAACCACGCCTTTCTTAATCAAATCTTGCACAATCAATAAAAGTGCACGTTCACCTTCACTAGAAATCTTGTATTGAGGAATTCGTGGAAATTTGACATTTGCTTTCAAAGTGACTACATAAGGTGGAATTTCCAAAAGGCCTACATCGTTAGGACCAGTCGCCCAAAGAGTATCAGGGAGTGAACGCAGCTCTGGCGGGAGTGCATCCATTGACAAGTACATCGGAGAAGTGATTCTTTTACCCAATGTAAGCTGTACTCCTGACGGAGAACAGTACAATGTCGCATATAGGCGTTTGAACAAGTCTAAACCAAGCAGATTTTCATTACAACCGGTTGTCAAAATCAAGGGTGCTTTCAATTGACACGGTCCAACAGAAATAGACAAAGGACCAGATACGGGGTTGTAAACAGGGGCGCCTGAAAAACCTACTGAAACATTTGTTAAGCCAGACAAAGGTGCGCATGGGAGTTTCGCATGAATGATAGAACTTTTTGCTGCACCAGTATCCAACAGAAACGGTTCGACTACACCTGATGTTGCTACTGCGACATAAGGCCCACTCTGATCCACTGGAACTGATACTACTCCCTCTCTTTGTCCATGGCTGTCCTAGTATTCAGTTTGTTGAAATCCCTCATCAACTTCACAATAGTCCTCAACATGATACTGTTGAGATCTATTTTGTTGGGCAGACTGTCCATTTCGTTGATCAAAGTGATTAGAAGGGCGATCATTCATTTGCGGAGGCATAGCACCTCGTCCTCGACCTCTAGAATTTTGCATGGAACCACCACGACCTCTCTGAGCTGCTGCAGCATTATTCTGCGCTAAGACTGGACAGTCATTCTTATAATGACCCTCTTTCCTACAGTACGCACACTGGTTCCACTGATATTGCGGCCTCGGTGAACTATAATCTGTCCTTTGATATGACCCTTGCTGTGTATTAATCTGATTCGTACGAGGCTGATATGCTTGCTGCAAAAGAACTTTAGTTTTTAAGTCTTTCGTCTTCTTATCCGACTTTTCTTTCTCCTCTTTATCCCTATTTTCATAATACTGGGCAGTTGCAAGTATTTGCGCAGTTGTAGAGACAGCCCACGCACTCTCGGAATCTTTTAATTTATTACTGAGCTCTGGTAGCAGATTGTGTACAAATTTATCGACAAACAGTCTCTGTCCTCCTTCCGTGCTCATATCCTGACCACTGTGATCTACAAAAGTCTCTTCAAACCTTGTGAAAAAGTCGGAGACACTTTCGTCTTTCTTCTGCCTGCATGCGGACAACTTGTCCCAGTTAACACGCAATGCGGGCATCAGAGTCTTCATTAAGTCAATTATTCTACCTGGTAAATTAGCAATTAGGGGTTCGGGTTTGGAACCACCTATTTGCTGACCATCTGCCGCAATTATAGCTGCCCAATCACCACCTAGGGCAACGGGATGATTCTCTTTACGAATTTTAGCCCAAATTGGCTGCGGAACTACATTCCCAAATAACATGTCAATGTCCGCTAAATTCATCACGCAAGCTTCAACTGTCTGCGCTAACTCCTTATAGTATCCGGCTGGATTTTTACGCGGATCTGGCAAGGCCTGTTTTACTGCTAACACTTCAGCTCGCTTCCACGGAATGTGTATCCACACTCTCTGGAATTGCGCCGGAGCGGCTGCAATACCACGATTCGCATCAGCTGGCACAGCTTCACGCCAAATTGGAGGAACCTCCCTCATTGGATATTGGCGATTCTGCTTCGTACTATGTTTCTCTAACTCTCTCGGTGAACGAAGGGATGGATCATTCCTATAGCTTAAAATTAGCTCCATCGCTTCCTTTATATCCTGACCAACTATCATACCTGCAGCAAACTCTTTCTGAACATTAATTAATTCTTCTAAATTTGATTCAGAGTCATCTTCTTCCAATTCCTCACGTAAAAGGGAGCACATCTCATCGAACACATATCGTTGTGTCGGTTCTTTCCACTGCATAAACGTATCTAATACATCTCTAGTACTATATCTCCTACTCTTCGAAACCCATCTAAGAGCTGTAGAATCTAATATTCCTCGTTCCTCAGTACTTGGAAGCTGACTACGTCTCTGTACAGAGTCAGAGGCAGGAGTCTTAATTAAAGTTTTATAGAAGGAAGACAGAATATTAGAGACAGAATCAGTGATTCTCCGACGAACAGAAAGTGGAGTCATAATACTAGCAGAAGTAGAAAACACAGTAGCAGTTGGAACAGATAGAACAGGAACAGTAGTAGTATCAGGCAAAGTAGCTTGTGAAACAGCAGGTATAAGTGATACAGGTATAGGCAAAGAAGCCGGCAACCCTGGAAGAGGGGGTGCCGAAGGAACATTAACATTGACCACAGGAGGTACAGGAGCTTGATTCAGGGGAGCAGGAGCAGGAATACCAGGTTGTCCAGCAACCGGTAATTGAACATTCGGTAAAGGTGGAGCCGTAGCACCCTGTGCATACGGTGGGGGTGACCTCAACAGCTAAGACAACAGAGGATCATTTTCGGGGTCCTCTACTATCTTAGTTGTACTCGATGGCAAGACAGGATAGCACTTGTCTATCGCTAAATTACGCTCTCTAGTAGCCACCTCCATTGCTTTCTCAGATTCGTTGATTTGCAGCTGCTTAGCAGACTGTTCTAAAGTCAACTCTTGCTCTTTCTGTTCTTTCTTCAACCTTTTAATTTCTCTCTGTTTAGATTCTTTTCGCCAGTAACGGACAGAATCAAACATTGCCGGCCGGGCTTTCTTCTTAAACAATTTCACTTCCAAATTATCAAGGACCTCGGGTTCAAAACTACCATGCAGTGGCCAACTAAGGACACCGTCTTTCTCCGTATATCGGACCCATACCTCATTATAAGATATAGGACCCACACCGTGCTTACAATAAAGATCATATAGAGGAGTTCCGATCGGAGGAACCAGACATGAGTCCTCCAACCGGGAATCACTGTTGCAACCAAAACACGACAACATACAATTTTTCCGACTTACCATTTTATAATCCGGAACACAGAACGAACAAAAACACAAACAGAAATGTGCACTCGAACCAAGAACTTAGGCCTACCAAAGCGAACTAATGTATCGATACCCAAACTAAACCAAAAGATTATCGTAACCAGAATAACCAGTGATAATCTTACGAAACCAAACCAAACCAAGAACCAAAAAGGATTATCCAAACAGGAGCAACCCTTACGAAGTAACCAACTAGCAACCACTTAATACTTAACTGAGGCACTGAAGACGTCACCAAGGAGAAACCCGTCACGTCTCGCCGTACTAAGGACTGCACCTCGGGTCCAAGACAGGGCGACGGTCAAGGCAACGGACCACTGCAGCCGTCCTGAACGGGAACCCTCGTGGAAGAGAACGTCGGGCCACTTTTGCGATATGCCGGGATCGATGAAGTGGGGCGCCTCCCTCAGGAATCTTCACTCGAAGCTTCTCGAACTCTTCAGGCTTTTGGACCGGTACCGAATGACGTCGCCCCACATTGGGCGCCAATTGGAGTTCTGGACTTTTTGGTTCCGTCCAGAGGTGTCAGGGATAACACCCGAAGACCCCGGAGTTCTACCTGTCTCGGTGCACAAATAAACAGAAACACGGGCTTCTCGATGGTGGCGTCAAAGACCAAAGGTTTATTACTGCAGGGACACAGAAGTCACAGAAACTACACACGGGCAGAATCTAGGAGCCTGTTCGATTTGTACAAAGAGGGTTGCTCCTTATATACTAAATATTAGGCTTCGGGCAAATTCTTTACATGTTAGTACATTCCCAAACCTTTGTGTCCTAAACAATAAATATTTGGCGTTGCACAGGAATCGTCAACAATATCTGATGTCAAAACATTACGAACGAGAGGTTCCCACTAGTCCATCATAATCCCATGTCAACTTTTCATTCAAGAGCCGGACCGCCTCATCGTAAATTTCGTTACCTCCCCCTAATAAAGGCCCAGAAGGAAAGGAGCAGAGCCAGGTGCAGAAGATAGAAAAGCAGGATAAGAGATGTTTGTGGGTCGTAAATGGGCAAGGCTACCAGCTTCGGCCGCCTAATCCTGATCAGGCCAACGAACACGAGAACCAGTATAGCAGGACTGGCCTCAGGCAGAGGAGGCAGTTTCTGTCAAGTCATGCAACCATGGCGTTTTCTGTCTTAAGGTGCACGTGTCACTAGAGAGGTGAATCGCCGGCCAAAGCCTACGTGTCCTTAATCGAAATGAAGTGATCAGAGGTCATTGCGTGTCTATTGACTATGTGAGGGCAAGAAATACAAAATGGCTGCCGTAATCTAAGATGGATGCCATGGGTAGATCAGAAATGTGTTTGTAACAGGAGTGCTCTTGCTCGTAGCATAGCGAAAACACCAGGATATGCTAAATGGATCATTTGCGGTTCACTGATACCAAAATTATGTATTTAGGACGATGTTGAAAAGACGGGTTCAAATCGTCACGGAACCTCAAACTAACAGTTCTTTTTGGACTTCAGGAGTTCTTGTTCAAATCAAAACAAAAGCAGAGGGGTTTTCCCGGACTGCTGGAGGCTTTGTTTGTTTAAAGAACGTGTTGTGCTTTCTAGGAGTCGATGAGAGTAGCCGTGCTGTGCTTTGGATTGCATGGGCTATTACTGAATATGGATCTGATTCTTATGCCTTTATCAGGATATTATTGATTATAACCTCACAAGGGCATAAATCGGGAATATAGAACTAGGGTACTAGAGATAAACACGACACCCACTCCACGGATTGATGTCCATCATTACTAAAAAACTAAGCAATAGTAAACATTCACTGATGCATGTGTGTTTTCCGACCCACCCCAAAATACATATTTCGCATTTGAAATGGTATAAGGTAAATACACAAAAAATGAGTGGTTGTACTGTACGCTTTTCAAGCAGTGTCATCATTCAGATAAATGCATATATATATATCAGCTGAATTAATTGCGAAAATTACACATGAAATGGCTCTAAATACAGAAAAGAAGGTCGAGACCATTTCATCACATGTTTATACAAATTGCTGTATATGTGCTAGAGGCTGAGGTAAAATATTGTCTCTAGTATCCTAAAATAGAAGCTCTGTTCTCTAAGAATAGTTCTACTTTAAGCAGAGTACCATGTGCCAAAATAAAAGGTAAATATTTTGAAAAATGGGCAAAATAATTTCGCTTTCAGGGGAAAAATAGTTCCAAATATTTTCTGTAGCTTTGTTTATCAAACACTGAAGGCCGAATTCAGAGTTCAGGGAACGCTGTGTGCTCATTGTTTTTATCAAGAGTTATTCTCGTTGACTGGAGAGAAAGTTCGGCTAAGTTTGAAAATACTGCTACTGCGCAGTTCTCTGTGTGAGTGCTATCATTGATGGTTGGATCAGCAATGCTCACAGAAGGCTGTACCTGTTCGGTGCTGCTTTCCTCTTGTACCTCTCTGCCACCTACTCGTAGTGGTGAAGTCTCAACGAATGCCGTCATCAGAATCGGTAGCCACTGGGGACAACACGATGTATGAGGCGTTACCGGACCTAGCAAAATATCGATTTCCATTGGTACTGCTGATTGTAGTGTAAGACAGATGTCCGACATGCATCCTTCTCCGCATACCAGACATCGAAGCACAGGCATGATGCAATCTTGCCAGTTCGGTCTGAATGAAAGAAACCAGGTTGTACTTAGATCTCTTAGCCGGGCCAATCCGAGGACCTTAGTGATACGGTCTCGGTATTGTATTGCTAGGATCGTTTCTTCCATCGTTGCTAGAGTCTTGTCTGTGGATTGGCTTGCCATATCGGAGCAGAAGGAGCAAAAATAAAATTCCTGCCACGAATCCCAAGATTAAGGGTAGCACACCGAAAACAGAATGGACAAAATCCGGGAAGATGCCCAGAACTCTTTCAAAGGGTGCTGACAGTCCCGAAAAAATTGTCTTAAAATACATGTGCGATGCCACTGGTATCAGACATGTTTAAGATTTGGCTTAACACTTCTACGAAAGGTACGGGCAATTTGTTGATAAAAGGGTATGTATCTCTGCTGCTGTCCTTGCAACTTGCAGATCATATGTTTCTTTTGATGACGTTAAAGGCACAGTTGTTTGTAAAAGAATACACTTCATTCTGCTTAAAGTATCAATTCGAATAGAAGAGATATTCAACCGAGTCAAGTCAAGTCAAGTCAAGTGATTTATATAGCGCGCTACATACCCAGAGGGTCTCAAGGCGCTTGAAGAAGGGTGGGGAATTACTTGTCGAATATCCATGTTTTAAGTTGCTTTCTGAATGTTAGGTGGTTCTGAGTGAGGCAAAAGTGAGTGGGAAGTGAGTTCCAGGTTTTAGCTGCCAGGTAGGAGAAGGATCTGCCTCCCATGGTGGTTTTGTTGATGCGGGGTACAGTTGCAAGGGCTTGGTTGGAGGATCGTAGCTGGCAGGAGGGGGTGTAGAAGGAAAGTCGTGAGTTGAGGCATTCGGGTCCAAGTTCGTAAAGTGATTTGTGTGCGTGGGTTAGGAGGCGGAAAGTAATCCTCTTGTTAACGGGGAGCCAGTGGAGGTTTTTCAGGTGGCCAGAGATGTGGTCTTTACACGGGATGTCTAGTATGAGTCTGGCTGAAGCGTTCTGGATGCGTTGGAGTTTTTTCTGGAGTTTTGCGGTGGTACGGGCGTATAGGGTGTTTCCGTAGTCCAGGCGGCTCGTGACCAGTGCGTGGGTGACCGTTTTTCTAGTTTCGGTGGGGATCCAGCGAAATGTTTTTTTGAGCATGCGAAGAATATTGAAGCAAGATGAGGAGACGGCGTTGACTTGTCTGTTCATAGAGAGTGAGGAGTCCAGGATGACACCTAAGTTCCGTGCCTGGTCCGTCGGGATGGGTGCTTTTCCAAGGGCCTCTGGCCACCAAGAGTCATCCCAGGCGGAGGGGGAGGTACCTAGGACAAGGACTTCTGTTTTGTCTGAGTTCAGTTTTAGACGGCTGTGCTTCATCCACTCGGCTACTTCTTTCATTCCTTCATGTAGGTTGGTTTTGGCGGTGTTAGGGTCTTTGGTGAGTGATAGTATCAGTTGAGTGTCATCAGCGTAGGAGATGATGTTGAGGTTGTGTTGGCATGCGATGGCCGCGAGGGGGCTCATGTATACGTTGAAGAGGGTGGGGCTGAGTGAAGATCCTTGTGGCACTCGGCAGATGACTTCGGTGGCTTCTGATTTGAAAGGTGGAAGGCGGACTCTCTGAGTTCTTCCGGCAAGGAACGAGGTGATCCATTCCAGTGCTTTTCCTTGGATTCTGATGTTTCTGAGGCGTAGTATTAAGGTGCTATGACAAACTGTGTCAAAGGCTGCGGAGAGGTCGAGGAGGATGAGGGCGACTGTGTCTCCATCGTCCAGTAGAGTTCGAATGTCGTCTGTTGCTGCGATGAGTGCAGTCTCAGTGCTGTGTTTGGCTCGGAAGCCGGACTGTGAGGAGTCGAGGGATTTGTTGGTTTCGAGGAAGGTGGCGTGCTGGTTGTTGACAGCTTTCTCGATGACTTTGGCCGGGAATGGAAGGAGTGAGGTGGGGCGGACCGAGGCCATAACGCAGCCCCCATATCTGGATTGCTGTGTAGATACAATACTTCCATACAGCAAATGGCCCTGGAAGTTACAGTTGTCAGATAGGCTTTTCCTGGCAGCATGCCACAACAGCTGTTGTCACTTATTAAAATGTAACTACCGTTAGAAAGTTGTCTAAAAAATGGCTCTATCTGTTTTGCAGGCGTGCCATGCTGGTGACATGAAAGGTTGTTTGAAGACCCTTCGCAGTCTCCATGCAAATAATTCCTCGACACAGAAGTGTACCGCTTAGTGATTTTTTACAATTTTTACCACTAAGAAATACCTCCTTGTTTCCTTCACTATAACATCTGTGTGTATAAGGTAAATCCCAGGTTGATTTGATGTATTCTTTACCCAACCTTTCATACTGGCCTGCTGGTATATACTCTTGCAAAAAAGAAACAATGTCCTGAGAGGTAAGAGTCAGTAGACAATTAAAACAAGCATGCACATAGCATTACTTTGAAAGAAAGAAGGAGAATATTCTTTGGTATGACAAAAGATAGTTATTCATCTTTATATTGTAACATAATTCAATTTATGCAGTGCTGTTCTCAACTGTATACATCTGACCTTGGAACAAATGTTACAATATAAAGATGAATAACTATCTTTTGTCATACCAACGAATATTCTCCTTCTTTCTTTCAAAGTAATGCTATGTGCATGCTTGTTTTAATTGTCTACTGACTCTTACCTCTCAGGACATTGTTTCTTTTTTGCATCTTACCTACCCAGTCCTGAATTGGTTTATGGGTTATACTCCTGTTAATCCTACAAGGTATATACTCTTGGCAGTATTTAAACTGGAAAGTTGTAATCGGAATTGTAATTGTTCCATGTATTATCCATTCAATGACAGGTCTCTCTAACATTGTCAATGGTAATCTCTACAGTTTTTCAATGCTCAGAATCGTATAGTCTGCTCCTTTTTGTGCCAAACTGATTTGTTTATCAGTAAGGTTAAAGATACCGAATAATGACGTTGTGTTGATTAAACGCCATGGTACGTAGCCAGATCGCAGATTTTGCAACGTCCAGCCAAGCTGTACAATAGAACTTAATTGAGACTGACCATGTTGTAACATTAGTAATTCCTGCTCTATTATATCAAAAGCAGATGATACAATGATGTCCAGTGAATATATTCTGGAAGACAGAGTCGTTAACCCATTGTCCACAACAGAAATTGATTTTTCCAAATGTTTACGATCAATTTCTCGTATTTGTCCTGCTGTTTCAATTTGCAGTTCAGTTCAGTTCAAAGTGCTTTATTTCGATAAAAGACATATCTTAAAAGCATAAATACACATATTATTCCATAAAATTAAAACATTTGATAAAACATCCTTATTGCCCAATGCAAAGTTCTAATAAATATAAAATACATAAAAGCCATCTGATAAACTTTGCACATTATCCAGGCCCAACTTAAAAACGTTGCGATGTCGCATGCATAAAGTGTACGGGTTCAATTTACATTACTTTCCATGCTCCGTTGTACGCAACGTATATACCAGCCGCTATGAAACGTTTTCGACGCTGTTTGCGTGGTCCCATTATGAAATCACGCAAGTCAGCACCGTCTTCAAGTAAAGTCAATTGTTGCTTAATTTCAGCCAGTGTGGATTTCTGTAGCCACTCAAGGCATAGTTTCCCTACACTGTATGTTGTAACTATCCCTGGATGTTGTCTCTGGGAATATCTAGGGTCTGGTCTGGTCATTTTGAACCCCTGTGTTTTGTTCAGGAATCTATCTTGACAGTTATTCGTGTCTGTTGGCCAGATCAACCACTTTTTCCAATCAGTATGTGTTCTGTTTTGGTGTAAAATATTAGATACGTCTTTCTCCACATCAGTAGTGCTGTCACTATCAGGTATGGGTTTCCGAATACACGGTGTATTCAAGTCTTTTATCTTAGCTAGGACAAGACAAGTAGTTTGTTGAATTGTGTCATTCAAAAATATCATTTGTTCTGGGATCATGCAGGCCCTAAATAGTGCTTCTAAGCCTTGTACTTGCCAATCTTTGGAACCCCAGATTGTTTTTGTTTCAATAGTGTTTTTCAAAATTCGAAACCTAATGTAGACATTTTGCCATAACATTTTTCTGAATAAATCAATTTAGTATTTGTCAACATTGTTTTTATTCCTGTTCTATTTAACATTTTAAAATAAAACGTTCCTGGATCACTGGTATTAAACCCTGAGAAGTATTGGAATTTCTCAAAAAATGTTTTCGAACTGCCTTTTGTGGAGTTGGACAGTGTTCCCACTGGTTAAAAGATAAAACATTTCTAGGCTGAGCAGTTTTATGCAAATAGTGATCACCATAATGGTTGTAGCAGTGTAGCTCTTCATAATTGGATGAACCCTGTAAGTAATCATGTTCTGTAAATTTGGCTGACATTACTAAATCTGACATCATATTATTAATGTTTTCAAAGTCCAAGTCATCAGAGAAGGTACTAGGTGTCACAAAGTCACTTAATGAAATCTTGAGCTTGTGAGGATACTTCAAGAGCTCGACCGGGCCAAAAAATGTCATAGTCAGTTCTGTCCCATGCTACCCCACCGGCTATTGGATTTGCTGTGATGTTCACTGATGACATTTCTCTTTTCTTGATGTGAGAGGATGTGTCTGGCTTTAGGACCAAGTTGATGTTCTGACTTGCTGTGTCCATTGTACTATATTTCCCCTCAATGAATTTTCCCAAACATAGAACCATGATGAGCCAAAGCAGGAGGAAAAGTACACCTAACACAATCCAAAATTCAATCCATGGTGAAATTAGATATGTTTCTTTTAGTTGGTGGAAAAGTTCAATTGCTTTGTTTTTAAAACTTTTTATTGGAGGGGTTTCTTCATGCTCGCTTAGATTTTCAGAGAAATTGTTAACATTGATGAAGTAACCTGATGCAGTTCTGTCAATTGTTGAAATTGCTTCCGGATTTCCATTTGCTTTTACATTTTTACATTTTTATTTGTTTCATTTGCATAGTCCGAGGCTACATCGTTGTAGACAGGTGTTCCTTGATGAACTGGTAATATTTGTGTTTCAAGAGGCACAAGTTCCATGGCTTTGTTCCATAGTCCTTTTTTATGCACTGTAGGTTTATCAAATGTGATCAGTCTCTCAGTTTGAACCTCTTGGATAGTTGCAAATTTTGGTATTCTGCTCTTTCTTGGGAGTCCACTGGGCCTACTACTTACTATCGGCCACTTGATTGTGGTTTTACCACGTCGATGGATATAACTCGGTTCTCCTTTTTACCAGCAAGTGGTGGTAGTACAACTGATCTTGTTCCGTTGATAGCTAAGACTGGTTCTGCTTTTCTGTAAGAAGGCCCAAATTCCTTCTTTACCACAATCTTTTCTCTGACCAGATCCCCAATCTTCGGAATCCAGACAGGTCTTGCTGGGACAGGTGGGTTTTCTTCAGTGTCTGTCGACTGTTGTTTCAACTTTATGTTACTCAGGTTTTTTCTTGTTTCATTGAAATCCTGTAAAACAGCCAAACAATCTTTGATATCAAAGGTTTTTTCTTCTACCACTGAAGTGTGACTATCAAGGTCCTGAATATGCATTCTAGTTCCGAACAATAGTTCGTATGGAGTGAGACCTTTTAGAGAGTTTCTTGGCAGATTGTTAAGACTACGTTGGACACTTGTTAAATGTTTGACCCACCCATCACCCGAACCTAATACCCTCGCCGTTATAGATTGCTTTATGTCCCGGTTTTTTCTTTCCACAACCGCATTTCCCTCAGGATGGAAGGGAGAAGAGTACTGCAATGCGATGCCCATACTGTTCATGGCCTCTTTGTAAGCTCAAGAGCCAAACGCAGGACCCTGATCAGAATGTAGCATGCTAATTGCGTATGTGCCGATAACGACTCGCAAATCTTTTAGAACAGTTCTGGCGTCAGCTGAGTGCTGGGGTCTACATTTTTCAGTGAATTCAGTCATAATTATTATGGGGACGCTTTTCTCCGACTGGATTTCTGCACAATAGATAGCCTAATGCTATCTAATAGTGGTATCTGGGCTACAGGCTGGTCGGTTCACAACTGCGATCTCTGTTGCAATCCTTGCAATTTTTTGCAAAATAGTAGATATCTACCCTCATTCCCAGCCACCAGTACCCCGATTGTAGTTCCATCAGAGATTTCAGGATCTCTTGGTGCCTCAGACCCAACCCCATATGTGCTTCTTCTAGTAAGAAGATTCTCCGGTTCGTGTTTGGAATGACCCTATCCCCCACTCCAGGGATTCGAGCAAACGGAATGGATTTTGCATCAATTATGTATGTATTACGGAGTGGATAGTTGAGAGGTAATGCTGCATAATCGCTTTTTATTGAGGCTTTTACCGCCAGCATGGTTTCCCCATCTATGTGTTTTTCTGAACGTTTTTCAGTGGCTATGGAAGCCAGTTGAACCGCTTCCGCTGTGGCTGTGTTAGCCAATGAATTCCCTGCAACGCGAACGCCATCACGTTGATGACTCAATGCGTGTATCACGTGAGTCCTTTGTAGTTCTTTCTGTAAAATACCTACCTGTTCCCAAAGCCTTTTATGCTTTATTGTAGCACCTGTGTCATCTTTGTAACGATTTTTGGTCCATGTCTGCATGTCACTGTTATAGGATTTGACGCAGAAATACGAAACGCACACTATTAGTGTGAGGAATTCGCGATCAGCATTTTAAGCGCCATCTTTAAAGTTCTTATTTCATTTAGCTGAGCTGAACATTTCCTGAGTGATTCAGTTTTGGTAATCATTGGTTTGAATTTACCAGAGCGCCAGCGACCTTTAACAATCACGCACGCTGCATCATAGGATTTATTTTCTACATCATAGTGTTGTGCGAATCGGTCCATATAGATTACGCAGGTATATATTTCTAGAGGCAGAATTTCAGCTGGCAGAGGATATTCGCGTTCTTATACTAGATCATCTAGTTTTTTCAGTTTTTGGTCAAAATAGTATTTCACGTTTTCTGAAGCAAAATAATTTTCCCATTCTATCCATTTTGGATCTAAGGCCACTTTAATCAGATTACGTGGACTTGTTAATGCCTCAAGGGCTGATTCTGCTGAAAAAAACAGATATTTTCCTGCCTTGGGCTAGGGCTCTTTCTTTAGCTACAGCAGTTTCAACAGCTTTCAGAATTTTTTCTGTAGAGCTGAATTTCATTTCAGCTTTACTGTACAAATGTGATTTGTAAGCTATAGGTACCGTTTCTCCCTCATTAGAGGTCAGGTATGTGAATCCGCATCTTCCTGGGATGACTCGGATTACAAGATTGCGTGTATTTTGTAATTTTGTTTTAGTTAACATGTCTGTTTGCAATGATCTCAAAATCTCTGTGTGTTTATGAGTCCAATTGGTTTGTTTGAAATCTGGTCTTATTAATTCATAGAGAAGTTTAACCCTCTCAGCATAATTTAGAATGTATGTTCTTCCGGAATTCAGGAAGCCTAGTAGTGATTGTAAATTCTTCAGCGTTTTTGGTGCTTGGAGAACAGCACATTTCTTTAAGAACTTGTCTGCCAGGCTTTTGCCTTCACTTGATAATTCATATCCTAAAAATAGGACAGTTAGATGGGCAATTCGTGACTTTTTAAAGTTGACTTTGTAACCCTCTGAAGCGAATCCAAGTATTATGGTTTTCATCCTTTTTAAGTGAGTCTCCAGGTCATCATCTGTGAGATAGATGTCATCGACATATGATAATGCTTTATCATCATATATTTGTAGTAACTCTGTTACCCTTGCAGAGAATAATCCTGGGCTATTCTTGAATCCCTGTGGGAGTTGGCAAAATTGTTTTTGCGATCCAAATATTGACAAAGCGGTCAAATACCTGCTTTCAGGTGCAATGTTTTGACAGAAGAATCCATTAGAGATGTCTAATGTCGTTTTATATTTTTTGCGCACAATGTTATTCATTAGTGCTGCACTAATGAATAACATTGTGCGCAAAGCAGCGAAGAGGGAGACGTAGGTGATCCGCCTTTGCTCGCCACATCCAACTAACATGTTGTAACCGGCGAAGCGCCCACCTCCTGCTTGATGCAGCTCAACTAGAGCTCCACTCCAGTTTTTATCTGCACCCTAAATCTTAGGAGTGCTTACCCAGAAGTATATTTTTCTTCTGGATGACCAAGGAATTGGGACTGGGTGCATCTTTTAGGGGGCGCACACTGAGGAAAATTAAATTTTGGCCATGATATGTTCCCTAGCGCGTACCCCACCGACTCCATGTACCAGCTTAAAGTGCATGTAACTTCCCTCCTGTGCCAGTTATGAAGATGCAAATACATTTGCGTCCACCGTTAACTTGTCCTCTTTCAGATGCACCATGAATGGATTATATAGTCCGTTCCTAAGTATGCTATGCCAACGTCTTTTTGTAGTACACTTTTCACTTTTTCCTGCTCTAGTCAGAGTAGGCCCTGAATTCCTGCCATCTGAACCTCTTTTGTGGCTCCTGGCTCTGCCCAGGCTACCTCTGTACTCGTGAACTTTGTCCTACATTCAGCGCGGCCCCTCGCGCTCAGCTCAAGCCTGCTTTCTGCCAAGACTGACTATAACCTTCGAGTTATCTGTTCCGCTCCCCGAGAATACATTCCTGCCCACTAGATCCTGTAAACATCCTCTCCAGCTGCAGAGCCAAAAGGCCGACCTGTCTTAATGCAAGTAATTCATAGTCTCCGTTGCCATGCTTCCATGGAAGGCCCCGTGCCCCCACGCTTTACATGTAGACATTCAGGCGCTTATACACGCATCCACAGTTAGCATAGAATAGCCTCTACCCTAGAGACCTTTCCGCCCAGATAGTATAGTTCCTAAACATCAGATATTAGATATGACAGAAGTACAAGTTGATCTGACATGCCAGACTTCTGTCTCTCTCCGTCAATGTAAATGTCAAGACCCCTGCACCCCGTCAATCACACGTCATGCAGCTGCGTGCGCATCCAAGCTTCCGATTTCTGCTGACATTGCAACATTCTGTTAGCACCACCCCTTGGTGCCACCCACTTGCGTCACCTATCAGTGACGTTTCTAGCACACACCTCTAGTTCACGCCTAGTTTACGCCTCTTGATGATGTATTGGTACCACGTGTATACTGTTATCTTGTCTTCTCTCAGCTGTTACGCCTCTTACATTGAACATTATGATGTAAATCAAGTATATAAGCTATGTATTGTCAATAAACGGCAGCGCGCTCATCTATCCCTTCTGACACCCCTGTGGTGGTCAGAACATGATATCCTGATTCCTTTATGAGGAATAAAACCCTTAGAAACTCTAACACCACGGACTCTGTTTTCTTTCCTTCTGATTGAGTTATCATTGATTAAGTACTTACCTGCATAGAAATTAAGAGAGTAAATTAATTATTTACGTCATTTTGGCGCCCGAACAGGGACCCCTCCCCCACCTCACGCGCCGGAAGGTGCGTTGCAATCCGTGTCCCCTGCCATCAGTTAGACGGACTACACGTGTACTGGCAGGATTTCCTGCATCCCCCTCTGACACACGGAGGTGACGAAGACTGCGATCAGTGCCCAGACGAGGCGGTGAGGAGTGCGGAGGATCCCGACCAGAGCCCAGCCGAAAGAAGCAAGGTCCGAGGTGTGAAGAGGCCCACCAGTTTTCCGAAGTTTTCCGAAGTTTTCCGAAAGTTCTCCGAAGTTTTCCGAAGTTCCGAGTCGAGTCCAGTCGAGTTTTCCGAGGCCTTCTGTTTCCGTGCTTCCCGGTGAGTACCATTGCTGGGTCGTATCTAGACGGGTTTGGGTACGCAAGTCCGGTCTGCACTGTTTTTAGGCAGTGTATCTGTACTGTTTAGCAGTATATAAAGTATTCCGAATTTTTGCACTGTTACACCAGTGTATCCGTACCGTTGAGCGGTACATCCAGTGTAGGGGGTAGTTAGCTATGTCTTTAATGTTTTTTATGTGATTAATGTCGTGGTATGAATGTGACTGTTTTATTGTGTATTATTGTATTTCTTGTATCAACTAGCAACTCGTATCAAGGAATAAAGACTAGCGTTCAAGTAATAAATAAGCAGGATGCCGTTCCTCAGCAAGTTAAAACAGATCGGAACTAGGAAAGGGTTACTAGAGGAAGAAATTCCTATCCCCCCTAGGGACACTCCAGGAAATTTTATGTATCAAAAGCATGGCATAGATGCCATATTATATCTAGATTTATGGGCCGATTACACCAAGCACCTAGACGAAAGACACAGATGGCCTGTTACCGGAACGTGGGATGCCGAGTGCATCATGAGGGTAGAAGAAGCATTATGGAAAAAGAAAGCTAGACAATCTCAGAAGGACGCCATAGAATTTTGGCGTAAGGAATCACGTAAGCGTGCTGACAAGGCACTCCGTAGAGAAGACAGACTTAAAGAATCAGATAAAGAACGAGAAAACGAATTAGTTACTGAAGGGATCAGAGTAAAAACAGAACAAATAGACCGTGCCCGAAATAATCTTGTAAACGGTATGTATCTCGTAGCAGATGGCACATCCGAAACTGAATCAGAGATACCGAAAAACTTACCGACACCATTAGTTCCAACTAAAGTAATGCATAAAACTACTAAAGATATATTCCTGAATTCGTATCTAGAGGATGTAGCACCAGCTTACACCAATCTGCCTGTTCGTGCCCTGCCTACTGACAGGGATGGGGGTGGCACTGCGCCCCCAGATAATGTTCCGCCGGTACCGCGACAGACCTCCCCTGTTCCGCCACCTCCGCCACTTCCTCCACTCAAGACGGATCTACCGAAACCAGTACTACCTGATCTTACTAAAAGACAGATTCAAGTCCAGATACAGACTCCGCGGAGAGATAATGCCCAAGCATCCGTCTCAGGAGGTGCGACAGCGGGTCTACAGACCCCGCCACCGACACACAGATTGCATTTAAAGGACACACAGAATCCTTTCCAGTCTCCCTACTCACCCCGGCTTGAGGCATTCAAAAATAGGATGTCATTTTGCAGATATGATCCAGTACCCGGAAAAGACGATCTAATGGTATTAGCATCACTGCGCTTAAGATCTGCCACCGATAACTTGCTATGCTGTGTAGGAATGCAGGAAGCTCTCGACAGACTATACAAATTCATACAGACAGGGAAAGACCCCGACAGTGTTAAAGCTGCCATGTATAAACAGAAAGTCGACATTCAAAAACAGATATTACGATTCTTCATTAATTGTGTGATAAGAGAACGAGACAGGCCCGGGACAGATCAAAGTGAGTTAGACGCATTAAACAAGTGGGGCCAAAATATAGCAGACGCGAAACATGACAAGGGGACTTGCATAGCCACTATGTCCCAGAAAATTAGAAAGGCAGTATTAACTGCACATCAGGAAGAAAATGATAAAACTTCCTCCGAGGAGGAAGATGAAGATGAAACATCAGAAAAGTCTACAGATATAATAGCGTATGTAGGTAAGGGAAATTACCTTAGGAAAGGCATCCGTCCGGAGAGTAAGAGAGTTCTTTTCTCCGCTTTAACAAATCCGAATTCTTCAGAACATCAGTTCCAGGAAACTGATAAAAGGCTTCGAGATCGAGTAGGGTACCATATACTCAATTCTATGGATGAACAGGAACTAGCCCGGTCCGCCGTGTTGTGGGCCGAAAACGCAGACATATATAATGATGACACGTTAGTGCAGACATTCTTGAACCTTTCCCCGGAAGAGCAGAAAATAGCAGGTGTATACATGATTCAGCACCTCCTCATCAAGTTCAGAAACCATCATTCTGATCCAGGTCCCTTACACGAAACATTAGAAGCACTAATCATGGATAGATGGAGAGGTTTTAGTACCAAATTAATACAAATAATTCTAGAACAACTACGCAAGTATAACACCTTCCTAAGCTCCGAATATGTTCCAGCCCCGCCTCAAGAAAGAAAAATGTACCACATGCAATGCGGTGGCGGCATTGAAAGTCAGAATCCCTTACGAGAAGTACATCCAGTTATGGGTGAGGATCGTACTCTGAAACGTGTGTATGTTCACACACCACTGACTAAGTTAGAACTGTTAGAAATGAAGAAATTAGTTCCGTGCCATGATAAAGACCCTGCGGGTTTTCACAGAGAGCTTAAAGACATGTTACTGATGGGAGATTACACGTATGATGATATTATGAAAATGTTAAAAGTACTGTTGCCCACGGGCATTTACGAGAAATTAAAGGAGAAGGATTGGGAAGTGGGAGAGTCAAAGATAGCATGGGCGGAGATAGAAGACGAAGAAAAGAAACGAGTCCCAGGGTTAGGCCTTGGGGATCTGACTAAAGCATTACCAGGTTTAATAGTACAGGTTCTGCCAAGATTATTGACAACTAGAAAGGAAGATTGGGACGCAATCTCGTCCTGCAAACAGAAACAAGATGAAGATACTAGTGACTTTTATTCAAGATTCGAGAAATGTTTCATTATCAATAGTGGCCTCAAAACTAGTAGCGAGTCATATCCACACCTTTTTGTAACAAAATTAGTAGAGAACGCCCTACCACTAGTTAAAAATAGAGTGTACAAGGTTGAAAGTACTTGGCAGGCAAATACGCCATCACAGATGTTACAAATGTTACAATACCACCAGAATAGAATCAGGGAAGAACAAGATCAGGAACAGAAACGTATGAAAGACACGAAAATGAAAATGTTAGTAGCCCAGACAATTCCAGCCGAGGGTCATAGAAAAGGTGGGGCCCAGACAAATCATTCTGCTGCTCCCGTTAAAGGGACATGTAATTATTGCAAGCAGCCAGGTCACTACGTCCATGAATGTCCAGTCCTGAAACATAACATCGAGACAGGTAAAACTAAAGAAAGACCGCGTCCGCCTAGACATGAACAGGGTCAACAACAGACCCCACAGAACGAACAGCCAATGCAGAATACACAGCCTATGCATGATCAGTCCCATACAGTACAGACAGTAGCAGTACCGCAGCCACAGCATGCCCAGACACAGCCCGCTGCCGCAACACGACAAGTATCACAACAGATGTACCAGTATGCCCAGTCGGCATACCCAGAGTATCAGCGTTATACATGAAACAGCCTAGGGAGGGAAAGTGATTTGCCTCTTATTGAAATTCCTGTAGATCAAGAAGGTCCTTATGTACATAGTCACGTATTAGGAAAAGACAGAAAGTTTTTAATTGACACAGGGGCAAGTCGCACTACTATAAGTCATAATGAAGTTCCAGGGGCACCCCTCTCAGGCTCACAGAATGTTTCCCTTGGTTTTTCAGGACAGCCTATTGTAAATGAAGTATCAGAACCAGTACCACTAGCTGTGGGTCCATTATCTCGAGTTACAGACTTGTTACTTACAAAATCATGTCCCGAAAATCTGTTAGGAATTAAAACACTGAAGGCTCTAGGAGCTATAATTTGCTGTTCCCCGGAGGGAGTCAGACTCTTTCTACGGGATTTCAAGGGTCATTATGTTCTACGTGACTTTGATGTCAGACTGAAAAATGTACCAGATCACTTATGGGCAAAAGGCCCAGCTGATGTAGGTTGTATGCATATCACACCATACCGTGTTACACTCAAGACAGGAGTTGTTCTACCCAGAATCAGACAATACAAGTTACCACCCGATGCTGTAGTGGCTTTACTGAAAATCATTGAAGAGCTTATTGCCCAAGGAGTGGTCGTAGAGACCGACTCCAATATCTGTAATTCGCCTATCATTCCAATTCTTAAACGTACAGACCGTAATGCACCGCCAGTATACCGGCTGGTGATTGATCTTCGAGAACTGAACAAATGCATTGTACCACAGTATCCTGTGGTCCCCGATATCTCTTCCCTGTTGACTGCCATTGATTCAGAAGCAACGTTCTTTACTGTAATCGATCTCAAGAACGCCTTCTTCAGTGTACCCATTGACCCGGAGAGCCAATATCTCTTCGGATTCAGTTTAAATGGACGAAGTTTCAAATTTTCCCGCGCACCTCAAGGATTTACAGAAAGCCCCAGCATCTATAGTCAAGCACTGAAAAGACAACTAGATTGTATCCAAATGCCAGTTAATACCGCTTTACTACAGTACGTCGATGATCTGCTGATCACCGCACGAAGTGAGCCCGAATGTGAACAAGCATCTCTGATAGTTTTGCATTTTCTGGCCGACAAGGGACACAAGGTGTCTCCTTCGAAGCTACAATTCTGTGTTCAGCAAGTTGTGTACTTGGGTCACTTGCTGTCCAAAGTGGGGAGACAGCTCACTCCCGATCGCATTCAGTTAATTGTAAACATGCCCCGACCCCAATCACAAAAAGAAGTGCGGGCCTTCATAGGCCTCACCTCGTACTGCAGACAATGGATTCCTCAATATGCATTTCTAGCTAAACCACTCATCCAGTTAACGACACAGGAGGCAGCAACTTCGACTGTCCTCCCTTGGACTCAGGAACACACACAAGCCTTTGAGGAATTAAAGAAAGCTTTATGCCAAGCACCAGTTTTAGCGACACCATGTTACAGCAAACCGTTTACACTTTTTGTTACAGAACGTGATGGTACAGCATTGTCTGTCCTCACTCAAGATCAAGCAGGTTCACATAAGCCTTGCGCTTATTTTTCAAGCACATTGGATTCAGTAGCACAGGCACTCCCTGCATGCTTAAAGTCAGTAGCAGCAACAGCGTTAGCAATCAGACAAAGCGATTCAATTGTTTTAGGTCATCAGTTAACAGTACAAGTTCCACATTCTGTAGAGGTTCTTTTAAACAGAACCCAGACTCAACACTTAACTATAGCACGACTGACAGGTTACGAATTGACACTATTCCAGCCACACATAGAAATCAGACGCTGCAGTATCTTGAATCCAGCAACATTGTTACCTACAGTTATGGCAGATCCAGCTCCACATGATTGTATAGAAATTATTAATGCAGTAACAAAGCCCAGACGAGATTTAACAGATGTTCCATTGACAAATCCAGACCTGACACTTTATGTGGATGGTTCATGCATGAGAACAAGTACAGGAGAGTTAGTGGCCGCATATGCCGTGACCACTGAAACTGAAGTTAAAGAAACACATCGTATTGATACACTGTCTGCTCAAGCGGCAGAGCTCATCGCTCTGACCCAAGCCTGTATTCTAGCGAAGAACAGAAATGTTAACATATATACAGATTCCCGTTATGCGTTCGGAGTCGTACACGACTTCGGCATGCTCTGGCAAGAACGAGGTTTTCTGACCTCTCATGGTACAAAAATACAGCATGGTCCTCTCATTCAAGCACTGCTAGAAGCAATACATCTGCCTTCAGCCATATCAGTCATGAAGTGTAAGGCACATACTAAAGTCACAGATTCTGTTTCCCAGGGTAATGACCTGGCAGATCAAACTGCAAAACATACAGCACTGACTCACACTCAGACAACTGACACGATAAAGACAACAGATCCGACAAATTGCATGACAGTCAGAGATCCCACACTAGATGTTATTGACATTCAGACACATGCTACTGCAGACGAAATAAAGAAATGGACCGAACTAGGAGGGATCCAGACAGATCAAGGTTGGATGACGGGAAAATCTACATGGTTTCTCCCTGACTCTATGGTTCAAGTCATGATAAATACAGCACATAGTCCTGCCCACCTGGGAGAGAAAGCCATGCTAGACAGTTTACAAAATCTCTGGTACAATAAACACTTACGAGCAGCCGCAAAACAGAAAGTGCGTACTTGCATGATCTGCTGTCAGTTCAATCCAGGTAAAAGCGTCCCTGTAGAGCAAGGTGGATTTCATCCTCCCGATCACCCTTTTGAAGTCCTCCAGATGGATTATATCCAGATGGACCGTTGTCGAGGATTTAAATATGTTCTCGTAGTTGTCTGTGCTCTGTCCCGCTGGACCGAAGCATACCCAGTCCCCGATTACACTGCTCCGACCACTGCCAAACAGTTGGTTCGTGAATTTTTCCCACGGTACGGCTTGCCTCGTGTCGTGTACTCAGATAACGGTCAGCCATTCTCATCTGCCCTAATGAAAGAAGTTTCCTTGTTATTGGGATACCAGTGGAAGTTCCATTGTGTCCGACATCCAGAAGCCGCAGGCCTTGTTGAAAGGCATAATCAGACATTAAAGATTCGCCTTGCCAAAATATGTCAGGAAAAGGGGGTCGACTGGATAGTCGCCCTGCCGGTGGCACTATTCTATATGAGAATGGTCGCCCATTCGAGATCAGGGCTATCTCCGTACGAAGTGGTCTTTGGCAGACCACCGAATATGTGGGGGACGCCCATTCCTAAAAAAATAACCGATGTTGATTCTAATATGTTGACAGATTACCTTGCCTCCTTGATGTCTGCACTCCAATCATGTCGTTCACAGGTTGCCGCAGCCTTCCCGGACAACACCGATGTGAAGGAGCATGACGTCCGCCCCGGCGATGTTGTTCTAGTTCGAAACTTCGACAGGAAAAGTCCGTTGGAGCCCCGCTGGAAGTCTCCGAAGACCGTTCTACTTACGACTAGGACCGCAGTCAAGTTGGAAGGAAGAAAGGGGTGGGTTCACTTAAGCCATATCAAAACATTCCCAGGACTGAAACCGGAACAAGACACACCCACCCCCACCAAAGACTGTGATCCCAAAGACTTTTCCGAACCCAAACGAGAAAAAACTCCTCAAGAACAATATCGTATGAAGTTACGATCTAGCAAGTCAGACAGTTTAATTGTTTAAGTCCTCCCCTAGGTGAATCGGTTAAATAGTTTCTGACATGTATCCCCTAGATCGAGTTAGAGAGAGAGAAGAAAAGAAAAGAACATATTGCAAATCACTTCGTAGTCACTGCATAGTGACACTAATAATTATGTTTATTCTAAGTATATTAATAATTGTTGCTAGCGTCTTGTTACCCATATACTATCCTATTTTCAAGCGTGAACAATCTGCTTACAATGTCTCTGCTGAACACACTTTTAGTGAGTTACCTCCTCATGAGCTTTCCTACAGACTTGCGCTGCGCAACAATACATTCATTAGTATGTTACATCATTCTCATCAAACTAACAATGCTACAAATTGCTGGATATGTGGCCGACTCCCTCCCTACCAGAATTACAAGGGAGCTCTACCTCTTTTTCCGTACCCGTTCACTCACAATGGCTCCTGCGGAGCATGGTTTAAGATAATTAATTCTTTAGATCCCGATATTGCTGTTTTCGATGGGGGTTGGGTTTGGGGAAACTTGAACTTGGTCCTACTAGACGTCTGTTACCCGGATAAGGAGGGACTCCCCATTAGAATAGGAACTGATCTAGAAAATGAAGTATATGGATTAGGTAATTATACAATTAGCCTTATGATTCTTACTGTCGAATCCGAAGCCGCACCAGTTCTACCTATTATGTCAGTACTACCAGTCACTGGTGAATTATGTATCAAGAAGAAAGGTTCAGTACACTTAGGTCATAGTAAATGCACTACTGTGGTCGAATTCAGTGATGATGGAAAATCATCTTTCAAAGCTATCAGTCATTCTTACTTTGTTTGTGGTCATACCGCATACATTCGTCTACCTCCAGATTGGGATGGTACCTGTTACATTGCATTCCTTCTGCCACCCGTTTTCCTAGCTCCTTCTGATTACCATAGAAATAGCAATCTAGTAAAGAATAGACCCAGAAGAGATGCCCCCCTTGTCGACTACACAGAAACGGCATGGGAACAGTACACTGATTTTAATAAAGGATTCTTTTTCTTCTTAGGTCCTGTCCAGAATAGTAAATTAATACGCAGATTAACTAGAACACTTGAAGCCGTAGTAAATGAAACTACCTCCGCCTTAGGTAACTTAACAGAAGAGCAGTCCGCTATGCGGGTTGTTGTCCTTCAGAATCGTCTTGTAATTGACGTCATCTTGGCAGATAGAGGTGGAGCCTGTAAGGTCATCGGGTCAAGCTGCTGTGTTTTCATTCCACAAAATGCACCCTCTGTATATCAAGCTATTACCCGTCTTCATAATATTGCAAATCAGATACATCAGACTCCAGGCACCTGGACTTGGTCCGGTTGGTTCTGGACAACGTTAACAGCTTGGGGATGGAAGATCCTATCCTTCCTAGGCATTGGCCTAGTCCTAGTATTCAGTTGCTGCCTGTGCCTACAGTGTGGGCCAGCGATCTGTGGACTGTGTGCCACTTCTTGTATTGAACATTCCAGTTTCCACTCAAAACGTAACAGAAAGAAAGAAGAACAAATGATGTTACAAGAACAGACTGATCGATTCATGAGGATCGATATTTCATGAAGGGTCCGTAGGGAACAAGGAGGGAATGAGGAAAATTAAATTTTGGCCATGATATGTTCCCTAGCGCGTACCCCACCGACTCCATGTACCAGCTTAAAGTGCATGTAACTTCCCTCCTGTGCCAGTTATGAAGACGCAAATACATTTGCGTCCACCGTTAACTTGTCCTCTTTCAGATGCACCATGAATGGATTATATAGTCCGTTCCTAAGTATGCTATGCCAACGTCTTTTTGTAGTACACTTTTCACTTTTTCCTGCTCTAGTCAGAGTAGGCCCTGAATTCCTGCCATCTGAACCTCTTTTGTGGCTCCTGGCTCTGCCCAGGCTACCTCTGTACTCGTGAACTTTGTCCTACATTCAGCGCGGCCCCTCGCGCTCAGCTCAAGCCTGCTTTCTGCCAAGACTGACTATAACCTTCGAGTTATCTGTTCCGCTCCCCGAGAATACATTCCTGCCCACTAGATCCTGTAAACATCCTCTCCAGCTGCAGAGCCAAAAGGCCGACCTGTCTTAATGCAAGTAATTCATAGTCTCCGTTGCCATGCTTCCATGGAAGGCCCCGTGCCCCCACGCTTTACATGTAGACATTCAGGCGCTTATACACGCATCCACAGTTAGCATAGAATAGCCTCTACCCTAGAGACCTTTCCGCCCAGATAGTATAGTTCCTAAACATCAGATATTAGATATGACAGAAGTACAAGTTGATCTGACATGCCAGACTTCTGTCTCTCTCCGTCAATGTAAATGTCAAGACCCCTGCACCCCGTCAATCACACGTCATGCAGCTGCAGGCGCATCCAAGCTTCCGATTTCTGCTGACATTGCAACATTCTGTTAGCACCACCCCTTGGTGCCACCCACTTGCGTCACCTATCAGTGACGTTTCTAGCACACACCTCTAGTTCACGCCTAGTTTACGCCTCTTGATGATGTATTGGTACCACGTGTATACTGTTATCTTGTCTTCTCTCAGCTGTTACGCCTCTTACATTGAACATTATGATGTAAATCAAGTATATAAGCTATGTATTGTCAATAAACGGCAGCGCGCTCATCTATCCCTTCTGACACCCCTGTGGTGGTCAGAACATGATATCCTGATTCCTTTATGAGGAATAAAACCCTTAGAAACTCTAACACCACGGACTCTGTTTTCTTTCCTTCTGATTGAGTTATCATTGATTAAGTACTTACCTGCATAGAAATTAAGAGAGTAAATTAATTATTTACGTCAACACCACCCACTTACCGGGGATTACCCCATATGGTAGAAACATGTCGACCAACACATAAACGGAGATATGTAGGCCGTAACTTCCCTACTACTATCTCACCCACATTTTTAATATTGTCCAGTTACTTTTTTATTAAAAATTGTATAAAAGCATTAACCAGGACAATTTTAACACTCACACTGTTTTTGTTCGCATCCCACACTTCACTACCTGCTCCACTGTAACTCAGGTGTTGAAGCACACCCAAGTGACACTAGGCCACTTGGGTGGGCCCCGATGATGAAGCAAGTCACCACCAGGTGGTGAGTGAGGGGTTTACTAACAAAGGAACAGTGTTTCCTTAGTTTGGACAAAAGCCTTCATTACCCTCATCGGGTAATACTCCTCCATTTGTTCTTTTGTATACCTTGACCAGGGAATCAGGAGTATTCCCCGTCCGGCTACCACGGACGCAACTCCTTTCTCTCTCTTTGTTTCCAAGATAATCATTTCTTCGCCATGAGGGCATTCTCTGACAAACTCTGGTGGCCAGTCTTTCTCAGCTAACAGAATGTCATAGCCTTTTGAGAATTTTTCCCAAAAGAGGCCTTTTATTTTTCTCGTTTTATCTCCCTCTATACGTAATGTTATTTCATATAGTTTATGGGGCACACTAACTCGTGTGTCTGCAGTTTCCACCTAAATGTACTCATTCATGTCCACTGTCTCCAGAGGATTCATCAGGATCCTGCGAGCTATGCTCACTTCTGCTGAGCTGTCTAGCGTTGTCTGTGCCCACTCTCTGTTTTTCTGCTGCGTCCTCAGAATTCTCGGCATGTTTAATCTTAATACTTGCTACCTTCTTTCTGGGAAATTGTAATTTTTTACTTTGATGAGCAGGTTCCTTGTCTTTGGACTTGACGTGCTCTTCTCTGTGTTCTGACCGTCCTCTTCTTTCCGACTTCTGTGAGGAAGTCTGAAAAGATCGAGAGGGACGTGTATCAATATCTTGATATCTATCAGGTTTTTTCAAATTATCCCTATTTCTAAGGTTGTATCTTTTCTCAGAGGGCTCCCTTTGGGGAGACCCGTTTCCTCGGTCTGGAGATTTTTCTCTCCGTTGAGGAGACCTTCCTCTGGACTGGAATCTGTTTTCCCTGGGAGTGGATTGTTTATTACCATCCCAACTCTTTTTTGGAGTATTTAAATTATTTTTAATAAATGTTTTTTCAGGATTTTCAGTTAGTTGGGGTTTTACCGGTTTCCCACCCAAAGTATCTCTTCCTAGCTCTTCATAGGATTTTTCTATGATTCTGGCGAGTTCAAATGGTTGTTCTGCTATATCTGTTTCCTTCAATTTCTGGAGGTTCTTTATATCATCCCTTGCCACTTGAACTAATTCTCTATATGCCTTTGTTAATTCTTTTAGTTTAACTAGGAGTTCTTTGCTTGACATTATTTCATAGTCTGGGTGTGTTGCATAATTGCATAGGACCGGCCCCGTTGCTTCTGGTCTACCTAGTGGACCGAGCCTGGTGATGTGATCATTATGTTTTAGGGCGCCTTTAAACCAGAGCAGGTGCTCTTGGTATTTTAGTGGGATTCCAATCTCCTCGAAAGGATTGTATTCATCCGGAGGTTCCTCTATTTTGCAATAGTGGAAGACTTTTGTCATAGCGTGTGCTGCTGGAAAATGTATCCATGAATAGAATACCTCTGTCTGCCGATATCCATGTGCCTCTATCACGAATATGACTGTACCACCTTGTGCTGTCAGTCCATTTTCTATAAGTTTTTTGAGTTATAGTTCTTCTTACATTGACCGGAATGATTATTGCATCCGGGTCGGTTTCTTGGAGACTTGTGTCCTCCTCTAAGAGTCGAGCTGCTATTCTTGCTCGCTCCCTTTCTTCGTCACTTTCTGACATTTAACTGACTGAAAGTTTTCTGTTGCAGATCGAGTTTCAAGGAAACAAAGAGTAGGTGCACAATATTTAGGAACACTGTATCCTTCAACATTGATCAAACCAAAAACTAATACATAGGATTCTCATCCTACTAAGTTCCGGCGGATATTAACCTTTCACCCACTCCAGACGTCTATTGGAGTTTTTACGGGGAAAGGGTTCTGTGTGAAAAAGCACGACTGAGTCACTCTAGTGTCTTGCGTTAGATTATCTCCTTACCAAACGTTGGGCGCCATGTAGTGTAGTTTCTATTTTCCCAATAGGCTCTGCGCATTGGAATAACATAAACAGCAGTGTAGACGTAGGACTTAGGTCATCTAGGTCTCTACTGACTATGTTAAACTTAATTTAGGTTTGCGCCAGCTAGCTCATAGGTCACTGGAAACTTTCTTGAATGAATAGGGAGGGACAAGCTCCCCTGGCTCAGACAAGAAGGGATTCAGTTTCCGACAACCGCATAAACATGACAACTTTGCTCCCTCAGAATAAGAGTGAGTGTGGTGCGTATGCAGTTGGGTTGGTTAGGTGTGATCAGGTGTATGTAAAAGTTTTTTTTTTAAATCCCTGAGGATGTTTTCTTTTTTACTTTCAGTTTAAGTGCATGGATAGGTAGTGTCGTTGGTGAATTGGAGGGGGCCTATATGTGCACATGGTGGAGGGGGGCCTACTTGGTGTTTTTATGTGTGCTGCAGTGTGCCAATGGTATCAGTGACATGTTCCACAGTGATTGTGCATGTGCAGTGTGCTACACTTGATTGTGCATGTGTGCTATTGGGCCCATCACCCCTCGTCTCACCAGTCCCTGGTCGTTACTCACCCTGTTGCTGTTGGGTCAGGTCATATTGAGCTATTTCCAGACCCCCAACTCCTGCCCCTGTCTCCACACTGGTGACTGTGGCCACTATTTCCTCCTGCTCATCTAGCTGCTCCTGTGGCGCAGGACTCCCACCTCCAGTTTCCGTTGCTGCCTTCCTGTTGGCAGAGAGTTTCTGTTTGGTCTGGCTTTGCAAATCATGCTAGCGCCTCTTGACCTCATTCGTTGACCTCCTCGAGACTAGGACTGCATTGACGTTGGTGACGATGGTCTGCCATATTTCCATTTAGGTTGCCAGTGTCGCAGTGGAGGTGACCAACAGTTGTTGATAGTGTGCTATCACCTCCTTGATGATGATCCGTTCTTCTAGCAGAATGAACCCCATCTTCCTCTTCCTCTTCTCCTTGCCCTTCCACGAACACGGGGTTCCATGCTGGTCCTCCGTGTGGCTTATGGGGTTCGGTTTGTCCTCTGCACTCGGTCCGGGGGAATCCATGGTGATACGCAGTTTGAATTGGTTTTGGTGGGGGGTTTTTGTGGATTTTATAGTGCATTTTTTCCGCATGATGCGTGGGAATTGCACGCCTGTCGCTGGTTTTCTTTAATTTTGGTATTGCGCTTTGGGGCATCGCAACTTTATGGGCATTTGTGTTCTTCTTTTTTGTTTGTTGCATTGATTTTTACGCAGGTTGGGAATTGGACATTAAGATGGTGTTATTTTCTTGTGACGGACTGCATTATGCCAAGTTGCGTTAAGCTAAATTTGCGAATGTTAACACAAGCCCCAAAGTGTGTTCCATCTTTCTAATCACACTCTCTTGTCTATTTATGCACATACTCCACTCTCTGTCTCTCCTATTAGACATTGGAATGAGGCGAGTTCTACTGAACACAATCAAGTGGCTCTCTTGTGCACCAACATTCAAATGTTTCTTTTTCAGTTTCTCTCTTTTTAATTCGGAAAATTCGACTCTCGATGAGTGAAATGTTCTATTAGCCTCATAGCGCTCTGCTTCAGGCACGGCTGTTTGCTATTGGCTCACTCTGTTGGTTCAGGACCTTTAGCAACCGGTATAACTCTCAGCACCTGGCTATAAGGCTATATTGCCGCACTCTAACCTCTTCCTATCCATTGTCTCATTTTTTAATTTGGTATTAACACTTAAGCAGATACTTTTTTCTGGTGATGCATTGTTCTCTGAGTTGCAGAAATAGTCTATTCGAAACATCTTTTTTCCCTGTAGAAAAGGAGTAATATGTAGCCTTATTTCCTTCTGCAAGGCTCTGAATCCAAGGTATGGGCCAGAGCTGAAGATTTTATACTTCGGGCTGCAAAATCAACATTGCAATCCAGTCTTGTCCCATTGAGCTGTAATGCATATGAAAATATCCCAATGGATATTGCTGCTTATAAAAATGCGTATTGGGTTTTCCACTACTTAAGGCCCTTGAAGATGCCCATTACCACTACAGAAAAGTCTTTTTGCGATTTCAGCATACACTATTTTCCTCTGAAAACCTGCCAACTCTTTAACAGCAGCCTCCAGAACACAATAGCTTGGAGTCACTTGCAATTACCTTCTGCATTATCCTCTGCGCTCAGTTCATTTGAAATCAAGAACGTAGGTTGCAGTTGTAACATGCATAACATTCAATTTAAAATGTTATGGTTCCCTTATAAGTACCTCTTTCCACAGAGATTTTTTTCAATACTCAAAGAGGTCTCAGCATAAAATAAGGACAACATTATGCATCCTCTACTTGGTATATCTCTTTGTAAATGGCAGTGCATTCTGGATCACCTGTCCTTCAAGTGCTTTCAAGAAGCGAAATGTGATGTGTAGTTGTTTTTTTTTTTATTTTTATTTTAATTAAAAGTTTTTATTTTTCTTTTACAAACATAAGCACAATTCTGCTTGCACAAGTTGTATTTTAACAATTACAATCATTTACTTAATTTCTAATTTTCTAAATCTCACCTTTAAAGTATGCCATACAGATGGTAGGTCCCACCAAAATAAATTTAAGACATTTTACACAGTAAGTAAGTCTACTACAAAACATAAAAGTCATAAAAAAACGGCGACCACAAATTAACCAGTCCTCCCTAATACCCTCTAATGATCCTTTCTTTGCTTTTCTTTCCATTTACTTAGTGGCTCCCATATTCTTTTCCCCAAACGTCTTCCTCTCCTCCCTTTCCGAGCATGAATATTTTCCTCTATCTTGTGAGCATATAGCGTATTTGCCAACCAATTTTGGAATTTTGGGGGATTTTTATCTAACCAAGCCCTGGCAATTGTTAATCTGTAAACTGCCATTAAGACAAACATAAATTCTGTGTACTGCTCATGCTCCTGCTCAGCCACTCCTAACATAATCCAAGATGGGGTAAGACGGATCCCGATATCCAGAGACTTTGCTAAGAACCCCTCAATCTCCCTAATCAAAGATTGCAACTGAGGACATGTTGCAAAAATGTATATGCTGTCTGCTTCCAGTTCATTACAGCGGGGGCAATTAATTCCTGTATTCCCACCCCATTTTGCAATCCGAGCCGGAGTAAAGTAGAGAAAATAGAGTGTTTTATAGTGTTGAGACTGCAGAGGGGCTGCACTTAGTACTGTGCATCCTAAATTTAAAGAATCAAGAAACAAATTTCTTTCTACCCCCAATTTTTCTGCCCACTTCTGACTAAATTTCTCTAAATCATCCTGCTTTTCTTTCAGCAGAGCTGCGTAAAAGGACCTAATTGTGCAATCCCCCATCAATTTTATTTTCTCCATTATTTCTATTTTGTTAAAGCCTACCGGGCCTCCTGCTTTGTTCTTTAAAAAACTCCTAATCTGGAGGTACTTGAAGAAACCCCTGTTGTCTATACCATATGTCTCTCGTAATTCTGAGAACTGTTTAAAGTCATCCTGAGAAAAAAAATCACCTATTTGCGTAATCCCTCTTGTTGCCCATTCTGTCATAGTTTGATCAGCAAATATTTCCGCTGGGAGCGATCTATTATTAATCAGAGAGACATATCTATTAAACCTCCCCATCTTAACTTTCTTTGTAAAAGCATTCCATACCGTAACTGCCGCCATAACAGTTTTAAACCTGGTTCTCTTAAAATAACTGAAATCTGTACATTTTAGAAAACAATTATAAGCATTTGGTCAAAGTACAACAGCATATAATTCAGTAGACATGGTTTGCGTTCTTACATCCTCCGTATTCCCCCCAATTAGACCTTGTATATATTGCAAAACAGAGGCCATATAATACAAACGGAAATCTGGTGCACCCCAGCCCCCTTTTTCCCTGGGGAGTGTCATATATCTATAAGCTCTCCGGGTCTTGCCATGTGCCCAGCTGAATCTGTTACATAGGGCCTCTATACCATTGAACCAACTGGCTTCAAACAGCAGAGGTATGGCCCTAAAGAAATACAAAAATTTAGGCAGAATCATCATCTTAATAATGTTAGTACATCCTACCAGGGACAGATGTAAATTATTCATTTTTTCCAAATCCTTTTTGACTTGAACAATCAAAGGATCCATATTATTTTTAACAATCTTATCAATTTCTGCTGTGATTCGCACCCCTAAATATGTTGCCTCTCCCACCACTCTATCCTCAGTGCATACTACCCACTGGTTTTTAACAATCTGAGTTTTAGTACTGTTTAAACTATAGCCTGAAAAATGACCAAATCGCCCTGCTTCACCCTCGATTGTACTTATAGCAGCTGTAGGTCTTGCAGTCAGAATGGCCACATCGTCTGCGTATGCTAGCGTTTTAAATCTACAACCATTTAACATTAGTGGGGGAATTTGAACATTATTTTCCAGTTTCCGTATATCGGGATCAAGGTATAAAGCGAAAAGCAGGGGGGAAGAAGGGCACCCCTGCCTTGTACCTCTCTGGATGTTAACTGCTGAAGACTGACCTCTATTGACCCTTATCTTAGCTGTCGGGTTTATGTATAGGGTCTGTAAAGCCCTTATATATCTTGGTCCTATACCATTCCATCTCAAAACCTCCCACAAATACCTCCAGGATACCCTGTCAAATGCTTTCTCAGCATCCAAAAAAAGGGCAGCCATGGGATCTTTTAGAGTATTTGCTACGTCGAATGCCATGACTACCTGTCTAGTGTGCTGAGTTGTTCCCTTGCCCGGAATAAAGCCATGCTGTGAAGGAACTACCAGTGCTTCAATTACCCTAGATAGTCTTTTCGCCAACATTTTGGAAAATACCTTAACGTCTGCATTCATTAACGTAATGGGACGATATGACCCCGGAGCATCTGTCGGTTTGCCCTTCTTTGGTATTACAATAATGTCTGCACCACCCCATGATTCTGGAACAGACTCGCCCGATTGTGCCAACAACATTACATTGAACATTTCATTCAGAAGGGATGGTTGAAAGATTTTATAAAATTCTACCGGTATTTGATCCGGACCAGCTGCCTTGTCAGATGGTAAATCCCTCAAGGCCTCCACCAGTTCGTTCAGCTGCACTGCCTCTTCCAATCCATTTCTGTCCTCGTATGTTAGGACAGATGGCTCTATCTAATTTAAATAAGTCCTAATATCTTCATCCCTTTCCTGACCATCTAGGGTATATAATTCCGTGTAGAAACATTTAAAAACTTCTCTAATCTGATCAACTTCCTTGACCGTGACTCCCTGAGAGTTTTTAATCTCCTTAATATCAGCAACCCCCACCCTTTGCCTAGCTCGTACTGCCAATATATGCCCTACTCTCTCACTGAGTTCGTATACCTTCTCTTTATCTGCAACATACTTTTCCACTGTCGTTTTCGCTATCCCATCCAAAGCTTCATTTTTTAACTCGATTATTTTCAAAGCTATCTGGTCAATGGGGGATTGTCTAAGTATTGCTGAGATAAGTGCTTCCTCCGCTTCCCTGATTAGTTTATTAATTTGTTCAGCTTTTACCTTTGACTTTCTTTGTATCTTAATAACATAGCTCAGTGTTTCCCCTCTTACACAAGCTTTAAAAGCGTCCCACACTATCCCTAGTGCTGCTGAATCCCTATTAATCTCCCAGAATTTCTTAATCCAACTGTTCATTCTTTCTCTATAAGACTGATCCTGTAGTAATGTTCTGTCAAAAGTCCATTGTCTTATCTCTTTGTTTCTCTTTTGTCCCACTTCTGCAGTTAAAACTAGCGGATTATGGTCTGAAATAATCCTTGGTTCCCTATCAATCCTTACTCTATCCATTAAGTCTCTCGAGATTAAGAAATAGTCCAACCTAGCCATTCTCTGATGTGGGGCTGAAAAAAAGGTACTCCCATCCAGATTGGGGTGACATCTTAACCATGGATCTTCCAACGAGTTGTTCATTACCATATCTGCTACTGCTCTATATGTCCTTTTTTTCCTCCCTGAATATTTCCTACCGGGGTCTAAAAAACTACTATCTTCATCATGTAGGTTTAAGTCCCCACATAATATGATAGGCTCCGGCCATTGTGCTAGTTCTATATCTAAATATTGAAAGATATCTGGATCGTCCCCTGTGGATCCATAAACCGACACAACCGTAATTGTTTCTCCTCTAAATATTAATTCTGCTATGACCCATCTCCCCCACTGGTCCTCCTTCTTTCTTTTGGCCTGTGTGTCATACCCCTTGCCTAGAATGGCTACTCCTCTCGTCTTTGTATTTTGATTAGTTTTTGCTAATACATTAAAACCAAGCTGATCTAGCAAATAAGCCTTTGTTCCTTCAATGTGTGTTTCCTGAAGGCACACCAAATTGGGATTAAATGGTTTTAGCAGGGCAGCCGTTTTAAGCCTTTTATTCAACTCATTTAATCCAAAAATATTTATCGAGACTATCCTACAGGTCATTATAGTTCTTATTCTTTCTCATTTTCTGCTTACACCTGTACCAACAATTCTCAATCTGCTTCATTGCTTTCTTATCAGTTAAATTTTTTACCACACAGTAGTTTAGCTTATCCCCCAAGTCGTTCTCTACTCTCTTCTGTGTATTGTGCTTGTGCCCACCACCTAAGTGCAAGTCTCTCCCCCCCCAGCTCCCCCCTCCCTTTTCCCCTCCGCTTCCCACCCCTTTGGATCCTCCCCCCTTCCCCCCCCCCTTGGTACAGGCAAATAGGTCAAGCCTGACCTATGTGTAGCCCCTGTAGTCTGCAGAGTCGCTACTCTCTCTCATCCTGCTCCCTCTTCTATCAGATATTTCTCTTCACATTTTTGACCATATTTTAACCGAATTTTAGCTTAGTTTTCCCATTACAGGGTTTTTTGTGGGCTATCTGATGGGGTTTTTTGCGGGCCTCTGGGTCTACCTTCCTTTCTTTTGTCCAACTCTGTGATCTCTGCGAGATATTCTCCCGCTTTTATCTCTGATGTGAACATCTTTGTGTACCCCTTCCTAATGACTTTTAATCTCGCCGGGAACAAAAAATAGGCTTCTGCTCCTTGTTTTTGGAAAGGCACTATCATCTGCCTTAGCTTCCACCTTCTTTCAACGGTGACATGGCAGAAATCTGGGCGGGCAAAAAATGTATTTCCATCTGCAGTCTTTCTAGAATCAGGTCTTGCTTTGTCAATTATTTCCTGCCTTGCTAGAAAATTACCTAAAAAAACCAGCATTGCCCTTGGCAAGGCGTTCTCCTGCCCCCCCCCGATTTCTCTGTACAAACAGAGGATATCTATGAGCCCTTTGTACTTCAAGTTCCCACTGCCATTTTGATTCTGGGAAGGCTTCTGTTAAGATTTTAATTACATACCCTCTAGGATCTTGCCCCTCCCGTCCTTCCTCAAGTCCCAAAAGTCTTACATTGTTGCGCCTCTGGCGGTTCTCAAAATCTTCTAACTTTCATTGCAAGTCTTCTACTACCTTTTCTTGCTCCATTTTAAAAGTTTTCCAATCCGTTATCTCGTCTTCTGCTCTGCTAGTCCTTTCCTCCACTTGTGTTACTCTCACTTCAACCTCTTCCTGCTTTCTATTTACTTTTCTGATAGAGGCTTGTAGTTTTTTTGTATCTCTTTTTAATCTTCGGCTTTCTACTCTAGCCTCAGCTTGCATCTGCTTTAAAGTTCCGAACAACATTTCCAGAGTTACATTTTGGGATTTTGCCCCTTCCTCATTTCCTCCCTCATTCTGGTCTTTTTCTTGATAAGTTTCCGACGTAGCTGAGTAGTCCCAGGATAGCTTCTTGTTCATACTGCTTCTGGACCCCTTACCGTCTCTTCTAGCCCCAGTTCTTTTCTTCTTCTTGGTCGCTAGATCCCTGGAATCATTGCTTGTACCTGTGATGTGTAGTTGTGTTGCAAAAAATACAGGTGACCCTATTTCTTCTAGCATGTTTAATTATGCATCTGCATTAAAAAGTCTAACCTTAGGACACACAGCAGGAATTTGTGTGGTTCTAGTGAACTCAAGCGGAAACTCCATATTGTACGATACGTAAATAAGATAGATACTGTGCTCTAATTTTATAGTTTGCTCTAGTGCGAACCTGACCTAGGGCATTGGAGCACTTTATAACAAAACTACCTTAAACATTTGTGTTTGTGTAATTCAGAGAGATTCAGGACAATATTTATCAAAGTTTTGCGTCACCTCTGTGCCACGTAAGGTAATAGAAGGGTGCTGCAAAACCTAGACGAGATTTACCAAGCCACGCACGGCAACCTTGATTGGCCCTGCGGTTCTTGGTAAATCTGGCGTAACACAAGGCAGAGCAAATCACTGCCTTGCACAACTCTGCCCATGGGAGTCCTTCCCTGAATGTTTGTGCTTTCCCAGATTTACCAGGAGTGGTAGACCTCGAAATGTGTCAAAATGCTACACCTATCCAGGGGAAGCATGACAACATATTTCTCCTAATTTTTCCTAATTTTGCGTGCATACAGAGAAAGAAGAAAACACCTCAAAGGATTGTTTTTGTGTGAGAAGGTACCCCTTCCTGCAGAAAAACAATCCTGTGCAATTTAGACATCTCTTTAAGTGTTACTTTTTTCTTAGAAGCCACATAATCAATAATAAAGCCTTAGGAAGTTGCCTTATAAGTTTCCCATACATAATTCATTTGAGCACCAAAAGGAAAATTAAGATAAAAAAATTCAGTAGAGAATTGTTCAACTTCTACAAATGTAGTGCCATTTAAAAAGGATTCATTATTTTAAGTGGGGCAGACAGATTTGGTAGTAGCAGGAACTTTATTAAGTATAGAGGAACAACCCCTGGACACGTCCTGACAACAACAACTGTCTCCTCCTCTCTGGTCCACCTTCCAGAAACTTGGAAGGCTGGTAACCATAACAAGAATTGAGGACAAGTTGCTAGTACACAACACACCTTCCTTCTTAGTAATAAAACAATATAATAATAATAATAATATATACAAATTATGATGAATACAAGATAACACAATTAACATTACAGAATAATAAAAGAGCAATTTAACAATTATAACATTGCTGCATACTATCAATAACACACGTAATGGTTATGCCACTTAGGAGTCTTCTTGACATGTTTGTTGCCTTCCACAGCAGCAGATCCATTGTCACCATTTTCCACTTGGTCACTACCCATCCTCTTCAACCACACATCTCGTTCCACAACATTGCACAAAGTAACACTTTGGATATTCCACTTTTTACCATCAGTCAACCAAACACTTTTACCCATAACCTTAGTAACACACTTGGCACCAAACATTTGACAAACCTCTTCTTTGGGCACCCATACTGTGTTGTGTAACATTTTAGGACCCTATTGTAATTTTTCCGATTCATGCCCTTATATAGGTATAAATCAACATATCCTTATACAGGCATAAGAATCATAACCATAGTTAGACATAGCTCATGCAGTCCAAAATCGGCAGGGCTACTTCCACTAGTTCCGAAAATCTACAACAATTTCTTGGAAAACTCGGCTTCAGCAACTAGGGACTTCCCCTTGCTCGAATACTGACTAGTCCAAGAACTCATCGAGTTTTTAAAGAACTGAGACTCTTTGATGACGTTATTATGTCCACGTTTACATCAATCTCAGCACCTTTAAGGTATGAATATTAGGCCTGTGCAGTAAATTCAGTTCCGCTCGTGGAATTTGCGGAATTTGGGTAATTTTGCGGTCCGCGGAGAATGCGAAATTGCCCAAAATTCTGCGCTTCACGACTTCGCAAAATTTTTTGCGTGTTCGCATTCTCAAAATGCGTGTTCGCGAGATATTTCCCCCAGAGCACGCAAACAGCAATTGCGAACAGGAAAAAAGCATTGCGAACACGCAATTCCGCATGTTTGTGGAATTTGTGTGTGTTCGCTGAGATTTTTTACCGTTTCTCAGAGATTTGCGGAACGCGATTAAGCAAGTTCAGCCCACCCCTAATAAATATGCCTACACTTGCCATAGCAAACACACAGTGGTTTGGAGCAGTTCGACTATCTACTTGCCCAACGCGCCCTGCTACTGCAAGTGCGGAAGGAAAACGACACTTCAGCAGACGTACTGAGAGAGACGCTGTCTTTTCTCCTGCAGAGAAATCCAGCTTCAGTGTTTCCAAGCTACCCTTGTGGGTTGTTGGGAAATAGAGTCCTGAGCCTGACCTTCTTCATTCCAAATCAAGGTACGGAGCTGATTAGACCCGAAGAGAAATCTTGGACAGATTCTTGGAAAAAGAACACTACATTTATGCTACACCTCACTTACTTCTTCCCTCGTACTAAGCTTAGGTTAGGTACATTGGGGTAGGCGTATTTTAGAAGCACCAGTTGAGTACTTTTAGCCTCTGTTATTTATGTATGTATTTATCTATGGTTTAGGAACTATACAATGCTCTTACAGTATTATTTTATTCTACTCTTTTTAATGTATGCATTATATTTTGCAACCAGTTTTACGATTGTTGCAGTTAATTTCTTATGCTTGAGAAAGAAGACTGTTAAATAAATCCTTTTATTGAAAACGTCCGTCTATTTCTCTGCACCTCTGGTGAAAAGAAGCATGCACGATTGACTGACTGAAATATCTATCTAGTGTTTCCACGACTCTGAAGATCAGTTTTACCTTGGGGAAACAATGTTGTCATGTTTATGCGGTTGTCAGAAACTAAATCCCTTCTTGTGAACTCGAGAAAGATTCTAGCGACCTCTGAGCTAGCTTGCACTCACAATTAAGTTTAATATATTCGATAGAGACCTAGTAGACCTAAGTCCTACGTCACATCTATAGGATATATTATTCCAATGCGCAGAGCCTAGTGAGAATATAGGAACTATACTACATGGCGCCCAACATTTGGTAAGGCACTAATTTAATGCTAGATACTAGAGTAACTCAGTCGTGCTTTTCACAGATACCCCTTAATACCGAAAAAACTCCAATAGACATCTGGAGTGGGTTAAAGGATAAAATATCCGCAATAAACTGAGTAGGACGAAAAATCCTATGTATTAGTTTTGTTTTTGTTCAACGTTGAAGGTTACAGTGTTCCAAAATATTGTGGCCCTTATCTTTATTTCCTTAAAACTTGCTCTGCAAACTTTCATTAAACAATGTCGACTGATGACAGCACCAAACCGGTGGATCTGGAAATCCTCGACCAGCTTTTGACACCAAAGGGTTTAATGAAGACGACGTGGATGCTGTATTCATCCCCGAAAATGTAAGGAAAGCCACGACTATACAGCTTATAGAAAATGGCCTATCAGCAAGAGGTGGTAGAGTCATATTTGTCATAGAGGCACATGAATATCGGCAGACAGAGGTAGTCTATTCATGGATTATCTTTACAAAAGCAAATCCAACAACACATGTGTTCCACTTCTACAAGATGAAGGAACCTCCAGCGTAATGCACTACTTTTGAGGACATTGAAATTCCACTAACTTGCCAAGAGCATCAGCTCTGGTTTAAAGGTGCCCTACAACATCAAATTCACATTACCAGGCTCGGTCCACTAGGGTACAGAGCAGGAATATCGTCGTAAGAATATCGACTAACATAAATATCGCTGCAAAAATATCTACAGGAAGAAATATCGATGACAAAAATATCGTCTGACCAGAATATCGACAGACAGGTAAGTAATATCGTTAACATTAATATAGTTGTAATAAATATCGTTTACAAAAACATAGTTTACAATAATATCGTTTTTTAAATAATTATAAGTAATGTAGTGTTTTTAATGATTATTTTTAGTCAAAGTAGTATTTTTAGTAGTATATTATTATTTAATAATGTATTTTCAGTTGAATTTAGTATTAATAGTTCCGTAGCGGGTTGTGGGTTTATAGGGGAGTAGGGTGGGAAGTAATTTAAATATAATGAAATAATACATTAATTAATGTTTTGAATGAATATAAATAGTGTAATAAATAATAGTTAATTAATTTCAATTAGTTAATTGAATAATAATTATGTAATTAATTATGTTAATTTTTTAATTATTTTTAGGTGTGTGTACAGGATTTTTTTAGTGAAAATGTTTTTGGGTAAAGGGGTATTTTTAGGGTTCAGGGTCAGTTTTCAGTTTTTGGGTAAAGGGGTATTTTTAGGGTTCAGGGTCAGTTTTCAGTTTTTGGGTAAAGGGGTATTTTTTGGGTTCAGGGTCAGTTTTCAGTTTTTGGGTAAAGGGGTATTTTTAGGGTTCAGGGTCAGTTTTCAGTTTTTGGGTAAAGGGGTATTTTTAGGGTTCAGGGTCAGTTTTTAGTTTTTGGGTAAAGGGGTATTTTTTGGGTTCAGGGTCAGTTTTCAGTTTTTGGGTAAAAGGGTATTTTTAGGGTTCAGGGTCAGTTTTCAGTTTTTGGGTAAAAGGGTATTTTTAGGGTTCAGGGTCAGTTTTCAGTTTTTGGGTAAAGGGGTATTTTTTGGGTTCAGGGTCAGTTTTCAGTTTTTGGGTAAAGGGGTATTTTTAGGGTTCAGGGTCAGTTTTCAGTTTTTGGGTAAAGGGGTATTTTTAGGGTTCAGGGTCAGTTTTTAGTTTTTGGGTAAAGGGGTATTTTTTGGGTTCAGGGTCAGTTTTCAGTTTTTGGGTAAAAGGGTATTTTTAGGGTTCAGGGTCAGTTTTCAGTTTTTGGGTAAAAGGGTATTTTTAGGGTTCAGGGTCAGGTTTCAGTTTTTGGGTAAAGGGGTATTTTTAGCGTTCAGGGTCAGTTTTCAGTTTTTGGGTAAAGGGGTATTTTTAGTGTTCAGGGTCAGTTTTCAGTTTTTGGGTAAAGGGGTATTTTTTGGGTTCAGGGTCAGTTTTCAGTTTTTGGGTAAAGGGGTATTTTTAGGGTTCAGGGTCAGTTTTCAGTTTTTGGGTAAAGGGGTATTTTTAGGGTTCAGGGTCAGTTTTTAGTTTTTGGGTAAAGGGGTATTTTTTAGGTTCAGGGTCAGTTTTCAGTTTTTGGGTAAAAGGGTATTTTTAGGGTTCAGGGTCAGTTTTCAGTTTTTGGGTAAAAGGGTATTTTTAGGGTTCAGGGTCAGTTTTCAGTTTTTGGGTAAAGGGGTATTTTTTGGGTTCAGGGTCAGTTTTCAGTTTTTGGGTAAAGGGGTATTTTTAGGGTTCAGGGTCAGTTTTCAGTTTTTGGGTAAAGGGGTATTTTTAGGGTTCAGGGTCAGTTTTTAGTTTTTGGGTAAAGGGGTATTTTTTGGGTTCAGGGTCAGTTTTCAGTTTTTGGGTAAAAGGGTATTTTTAGGGTTCAGGGTCAGTTTTCAGTTTTTGGGTAAAAGGGTATTTTTAGGGTTCAGGGTCAGGTTTCAGTTTTTGGGTAAAGGGGTATTTTTAGCGTTCAGGGTCAGTTTTCAGTTTTTGGGTAAAGGGGTATTTTTAGTGTTCAGGGTCAGTTTTCAGTTTTTGGGTAAAGGGGTTTTTAAATATAATGAAATAATAGATTAATTAATGTTTTAAATAAATATAAATAGTGTAATAAATAATAGTTAATTAATTTTAATTAGTTAATTGAATAATAATTATGTAATTAATTATGTTAATTTTTTTTATTAATTTTAGGTGTGTGTACAGGATTTTTTTAGTGAAAATGTTTTTGGGTAAAGGGGTATTTTTAGGGTTCAGGGTCAGTTTTCAGTTTTTGGGTAAAGGGGTATTTTTAGGGTTCAGGGTCAGTTTTGGGTTTTTGGGTAAAGGGGTATTTTAATTATATATATGTATTATTGTTGTTATATAAAGTAATGTGTAAAATCAATTTATATGTCCACATTTATTAAGTTTATAATTAAAAAGTGTAGTAAATTTTTTTGAAATAGTTAAAAAATAAAAGTAATGTAATGTATTTTGTTAATAGTACTTATATTTATTTATTATTTAATGTAATTTTAATTATTTTAAAAAATCGATATTTTTTACATCTATATTAATTACAACGATATTTTGGAGTCGATATTTATGTACTTACCTGTTTAAGTATAGGGTGTCGATATTTTTGTAAACGATATTTTTGCAACGATATTTATGTCAGCTATATTTTTGTTATCGATATTTTAACACCCTACCGTCCACTAGGTAGACCAGGAGCGACTTGGTCGGGACTAGCTAGCTATACACCTCATCCTGCTGTTGAACAAATGAGAGGTCCAGAACTATTAGCTCAGCTAAAACAATTAATTAAAATCAATAGACAATTGGTAAAATATGTCATGTGGACTCTAACAGTCCAACCTGCTATAAGAATTCCACAGCACACCACTAATCAGGGGAACACAAACAAAATTACACCAGACTATACAATCAGTCATTGGTAAATTTCCAGCAAAAAGGGAACAAATTCCATTCTGGTTAGCTCAAAAAATTACTCAAATAGAGGCAGTATTTCCGGATAGTACACCTCATGAGAAACACAGGATTTTAACAATCTGTTTACCAATGGGGATCACACCGCACGTGGAGGACTGTGACACTTGGGGTACAGTCTTTGCTTCAATCTACACAAAAACACGTGGTGTTCTGTCTATGGCAGTAATACCTGACGTCCTGAAACAGATTCAAAATGAATACGGACCAGAACCTGCCTTGAATCTTGGTATGAAATTACTAAAAGATTACACACAGGTATTGGCTATCTTATTAGCTAACATTAAAGGTGAAGCAGCATCCGTGGCAATCTGCCGAAAATTAAAAGAATTGATATTACTGAGCAACCGTATGAACTTGCTAGAAATATTGAAAAATCCTGTGAAGAACTAGGAAGAGATAGTTTGGATGGGAAACCAGTAAAACCTGAACTGACAGAAAATCCTGAAAAAGTTTTTATAAAAAAAAGTGGCAAAATAGTAGACAGTCACTTCCTAAAGAGAAGCGTTCTCAATCCAGAGGTAGATCTCCTCAAAAGGAGCACTCTGAAAAGAGGTATAACCTTAGAAATAGGGATAATTTAAGAAAACCTGATAGATATCAAGATACTGATACACGCACCTCTCGTAACTTTCAGACTTCCTTGCAGAAATCCAAAAGTAGAGGACGATCAGAACACAAAGAAGAACGAGTGAAGTCTAAAGACGATCAACATGTTCCAAAAAATAAGAAAACTCAATTCACCAAAAAGAAGGTATCAAGTATTAAAATCAGACATGCTGAGGATCTTGAGGACACAACTCAAGAACGGGGAGTGGGCCCAGACAATGCTGGACAGTGCAGCAGAAGTTACCATAGCTCACAGGATCCTGAAGGATCATCTGGAGACAGTGGATCTGAATGAATGCATTCAAGTTGAAACTGCAAATACCAGGGTTAGTATACCACACAAGTTATATGAAGTCACACTCTGAATAGAGGGGGACATAACTAGGAAAATGAAAGCACTCTTTTGGGAAAAACTATCAAAGAGTTATGACATTCTTCTGGCTGAAAAAGACTGGCCACCTGAATTTGTCAGGTAGTGCCCACATGGCAAAGAGATCATTATGCCAGCCTTCCCAAATCATATTCCTATTCATAAAAAATACACCTATGCCAGAAAATGGGCTGTGGCCCAGGCTCCAGCATTATATACAAATCATGCGGGATGCTATGAGGATTCGCCTCACCACAAAATCCAGTTACAAAATGAACCTAGTGCTCAGAGGCAGTATCCAGTGAAGCAAGAAGCTAAAAAACAGGTCAGGGAGATCTTAGATCAACTTGAATACCAAGGGGTGATTGAAACATGCACCTTGTCCATGAACAATCCTTTGTATTCCTGTCTCCAAACCAGACAATACATATCGTCTAGTCTTGGATTACAGACATTTAAACTCCTGCTGCAAAACGTTTGCAGTACAAAATGCCTTGAATTTCGAAAGAACTTACATTCTAAACTACGCAGAGACGGTTAAACCTCGCAACAAATTATTCAAACCTGATTTCAAACAAACTAATTGGACTCAAAAGCACACATAAATGTTGGAATCAGTGCAAACAGACATGTTAGCAACAACACATTTACAGGCAAGCGTAAATGAACGCAACCTTGTAATCCGAATCATCCCAGGAAGATGCGGATTCACATACCTAACCTTTAATGAAGGTGAAACAGTACCAATAGCTTACAAGTCACACTTGTACACACAAGCTGCAATGAAATTCACTTCAATAGAAAAAATTCTGACAGCGGTTCAGACTGCAGTGGCAAGAGAAAGAGCACTCATGCAGGGTAAACGCATAAAAATCTTTACTCCTGTACCTGCTTAGAGGCAGTGACAAAGGCAAGCATTCCAAATGCAAAAGCTTTACATCCAAGATGGATACAATTGGTTTACTCTCTCGCTGCGACAGACGTTGAATACGTTTTCGATCCTTACCTAAAGACGCAAGAGTTTCCACAATACGAACAAGAATGTCCTCTGCCGACTGAAATTCTGCCTCTAGAACATTACGGCTGTATAATATATACAGACGGATCAGCACAGCCTGCAATTGGGGAAAACAAGCTTATAGTGCAGCATGCGCGATTGTTAAAGGTCGCTGGTGCAATAGTAAATTCAGAACTATGGTTACAAAAACTCAATCTCTCGGAGACTGTACAGCTCAGCGAGCTGAACTCCAAGCTTTCAAGATGGCGCTGGAAAATACCGATCTCGAATTCCCCACACTCATAGTGTGCAATTCGTATTACTGCGTCCATTCTTACAATGAATATCTGCAGAACTGGGTTCAAAATAGTTTTAAAGACGCAAAAGGTGGCACAGTCAAGCATAAAATGCTTTAGGAACAAGTAGTGCTTTTACAGAAAGAACTACAAAAGAGTCACATGATCCATACACTGAGTCATCCGCGTGATGTTGTTCACGTTGAAGGAAATTCATTGGCTTATGAAGCCGCAAAGGCAGCTGTGCAAATGGCTTCCGTAGCTGCAATCACTCGTTCAAAAACAAAAATAGACGGTGAAACCATGCTCGTTGTCAATGCCACAAGCAAAGGCAGCGGAGCTGCGTTACCTCTAAACTATCCACTCGAGTATACATACATAATTGATGCAAACTGTGTTCCTTTTGCTCGAATCCCTGGAGTGGGGGACAGGGCAATTCCAAACAGGAATCGGAGAGGTGCTCTGATTCACGACACACAAATGGGAGAGGGTCTGATACATCAAGGGATCTCAAAATCTCTCCTAGAATTAGAAGGGATGTACTGATGGCCAGGGATGAAAGCTCACGTATACAAATTCGGAATTAATTGCGATGACTGTTACAAATATCACAGCTTGGAGCACCATCAGATTCCTGACTACAGAGTAGCCAGCCCGGTACAGATATCACTGTTAGATAGCATTAGACTATCCATGCTCAAATGTCCCTATGTACAAAAGCGGTCACGCAAACACTAGGACAAGATTCATTTGGATGTGGCCTCACCGCTCGGCTGATGCTCGAACTGTTATAAAAGATTTGCGAGTCTTTATCGGCACATACGCAATCAGCATGCTACATTCTGACCAGGGTGCTGTGTTTAGCTCTAGGGCTTACAAGGAGGCCTATGGCCAGGTTGGGTGTTGCATTGTGGTTTTCGAGTCCATTCCATCCTGGGGGAAATTTGTTTGTGGAGAGAAAAAAACGTGACATAAAGTAATCTATAACAGCTAGGGTATTAGGTTCGGGAGACAGGTGGGTCAAACATCGAATACGTGTCCAACATAGTCTTAATAACCTGCAAGAAAATCTCTGGGTGGAATCACTCCATATGAAATCCTTTTTGGTACTACAATGATGGTTGAAGACCTCTATCATCATACTTCAGTGGTGGAACAAAAACCCTTTGATATCAAAGATCGTATGGCTGTTTTACAGGACTTAAACGAGACAAGAGGAAGTCTAAGCAACACCAACAAAAAGCCAACGACCACTGAAGAAAAACCACCTGTCCCAGCAAGACCTGTCTGGATTCCAAAGATTGGGGATCTGGTCAGAGAAAAAATAGCGGACAAAAAGGAATTTGGGCGTTCTTACAGAAAACAAGTACCTGTACTAGAAGTCCACAGATCAAGAACAGTGTTACTGCGGCCCCTTGCTGGAAGAAAGGAGAACTGGTCTGTATCAATTGACCTGGTAAAACCACATCATGTGGCCGATAATAAGTAGTAGGCCCAGTGGACTCCCAAGATGTAGCAGACAACCAAATCTTGCTAGGTTCCAAGAGATTCAAACTGAAAGACCCATCACCTTTGAAGATTCTGCAGTAAGAAAAGAAGGACTATGCAACAAAGCCATGGAACTTGTGTCTCTTGAAACCCAAATTACAGTTTGTCAAGAAACTCCTGACTACAATGAAGTAGCATCTGACTATACAAACATGTCAAGGGTACAAGCAGCTCCAGCGATTTCAAATAATCTGGATGCAGTACCAGCAATTGAAAGAACTGCCTCTGGCTATTTCATCAACTTCGATACCTTTTCTGTGGATCCTAGTGAACCTGAAACAGCACAGACAAATAAAACTTTCAAGACACAACTAAGGGAACTTGGTCAAGAGTTTGTAAAAACATATCTGGTTTCACCATGGGATGAATTTTGGATTGGGTTAGGTGTATTTTATCTCCTGCTATGGCTCCTTCTTGTTTTAAGTTTGGGAAAGCTAACAGATGGAAAATACATTAAAATGTACACAGCAAGTAAGAACATCAACTTGCTCCTGAAACCACACAAATCATCTCATCATGAACAATGAGACCTGTCATCAGTAAACATCACAGCGGTTCCTCTATCTAGTGGAATAGCATGGGATAGAACTGCTATGACATTTATGGCCCTGTCGAGTTGCTGAAAATTCCACACCAATTTAAGGTTTCCTTGAGTGATTTTGTTTCACCTAGTACATTTTCTGATGATTGGGACTTTGAAACTGTTAATAACATGATGGTGGATTTAGAAATGTCAGCGAAATTTGCAAAACATGAATACTTAGAAGGTTCATCAAAATATGAAGAAATACATTTTTTTACTCATTTTGGAAATCATTATTTGCATAAATCTGCAAACCCTAGAAACGTTTTAACTTATAATCAATGGGAACATTGTCCAACACCTCCAAAAGGTAGCTCTAAAATATTCTTTAGAAAATTTCCATATTTTACAGGTTTTAATGTCACAAACACAAAAAGTTTTTACTTCAAAAATGTTAATAAGACAGGCATGAAAAGTATGTTGACAAATACTAAATAGATTTATTCTGCGGCCTTTTATGCTCAATTATCCACATTAGGCTTTAACTTTTGGAAAGACAAAATTGAGAAAAAAACTGTTTGGGCACAAAAGACTGGCAGGTACAATGTTTTGAAGCATTATTCAGATCCTGCATCATCCCAGAGCAGATAATGTTCTCAAATGAAACTGTTCAACAGACATCTTGTCTTGGCCTGGCTAAGATAAAAGATTTAAACAAACTGTCCATACCTAAGCCCAAACCTGACAATAATTTAACTTCAGATGAAGAGGTAGATGTAAATTATATTCTTCTACAAAACAGAACAAATCCTGAATGGAAAAAATGGTTAATCTGGCCCACGAATATCTGTCAAGATCGATTCCTGAACAAGACACAAGGGTTTACAGTAACACGGCCAGATCCTAGATATATCCAGAGACAACATCCAGGGATAATAACAACTTACAGTTTAGGAAAACAATGCCTTGAATGGGTACAAAAATCCACACTTCTGGAGATAAAACAACACTTAACTTTACTTAAAGATGGCATGGATTTACGAGAATTCTTACTTGGTCCTCGCAAACCACATCATATACGTTTCATATACGCCGGTATATATGCTGCTTACAATGAAGCATGGAAAGTCACGCAAATGGAAACAGCTGAAAGAATACGAGAAATTGATCTTATTAATTTAGAGAAAGCACTCTCTGTAGTTGACAATGGGTTAACAACTCTGTTGTCCAGAATTTATTCTTTGTACAGCATTGTATCCTCTGCCATAGACATAATGGAACAGGACTTGCTAATGTTACAACATGGCCAGTCTCAATTACGTTCTTTAATGTTGTTAGGCTGGACGTTACAAAACCTTCGTTCTGGCTATGTGCCTTGGCATCTAATCAACACTATGTCATTGTTTATTGTATTTAACCTTACAGATAAACAAATCTCTTTGGCACAGAGGGGAGCAGACTATAGGGTGCTGAGCATAGAAAAACTGGAGAAATTACCATTGACCGTTTCTGAGAAACCTTCAGTTGAATGGATAATACATGGCACCATCACGATACCCGTGACGATATTCCAGTTTTAAGTTTGCTTAACACATATACCAGCAAGCCTGTATGATAGGTTGGGTAAAGAATACATAAAATTGACCTGGGATTTACCATACACACACAAATGTTGGAGTGGGGAAAAGGAGGTATTTCTTAGTGGAAAAAACTGTAAAGCGGTACACTTCTGTGTCAAGGAATTAATTTACATGGAACCTGTGAGGGTACTTCAAACAACTTAGGTTATGATATCTCCGTGCACTCACTGAATTTTACCAATTCAATTAGTTTAAGCGCGTTTCCTTGTCGCACTCTGCCGGGAAGTGCCTTAAATCATGAAAACAAGATGTGATGTAGAAATCACTGCAAGGCGCGCATTTTCACATGAAACTGGGGGGTTTCTTCAAAGGCTTAAAATAAAACTGCCAAAACAAACTTGCTTGAATGCTTCATTGCGAATTTATTTCATTCCAATAGAGGGAAAATCAAACTTCAAACAACTTATCATGCCACCTGCAGGGTGCCCCGGCAGCAGTGATAGATCCAATTTTTAGGCAGCTTTCGAATGGAAGCTACATACTACTGAATGATCGCAGCTTTTGTGGAATGATGCCAGGAATAGCCTATCTCGTTAGTGTGTCAACCAGGGTCACTTGTTGTATGCAAGTATTGTTTCCGAAAACTAAGACAGACGGGGAGTCGCCACTATGGCCTTCACTGAAAATCTCTTCTATACGAATTGTTACTTTAACCCCTTCCATGCTCATGACGAGCTCAGCTCGTCATGAGGCACAGTGAAGCTGTGCTTATGACGAGCTGAGCTCGTCATGAACAATGATAAATCTTACTTTGCAGCACAGGAGGGGAAAAGTCATAGTAGCCAAGGTGTTAAGCAGAATGAAAGCCATTCTTTTACAAAAAACTGTGCCACTGACCTGGTCCAGAGAGACGTATGATCTGCAAGTTGCAAGGTCCTCTGCAGAGATACATGCATTATTATCAACAAACTTCCCAATACATTTCACATAAATGTTAGGTCGTATCTTAAACATGTCTGATACCAGCGGTATTGCACATGTATTTAAGACAATTTGTTTGGGACTGTTAGCACCCTTTGAAGCAGTCCTGGGCATTTTTCCTAACTTTGTGCACTCTGTGTTTGGCGTCCTGCCTCTCATCTTGGGACTCGTAGCAGGGATCCTAATTTTATTCCTCCTGCTGCGCTATGGCAAATCCAGCCACCAGCGATACCCAAAATACCATGGAGAATGCTCTCCTGGCCATGCAGAATCATGACAGAATAACACAGATCCTTGTCTTGACTCATTTGAGAGATCTGAATACCACATGGTTCCTGTCATTTAGACCAATATGGCAAGATTGCAACTTACCTGTTCTACGATGCCTGCCTTGTGGAAATTAATGCTTGTTAGATGTCTGTCTAGCACGTCTATCAGCAATGCCAATGGATGTTAAGGCTTTACTGAGTCCGGTGACGGCTCATGTACAGTGTTGCCCCTAATGGCTACCAATCTGATGATGGCATTCATTGAGATCTCACAGGTAATTCCAACTGAAGGTGCGATGCACGGACCAACAGGAACACAGGTACCATCTGCTGCGAACATTGCTAATGTGACTGATGCTGACGGCGATGTTTCACATCTGTGTGCAATTGACCTTCTAAATAAAGTGCTTCAACTTTCATCTACTGTGGTAGACAATTTCTTTGCCAGTCTTGACGTCTTACTGTTTTCTCCTGACACTGAGAATAACTTTTGAAGATAGCACACAGCATTCTTTCAACTCTGTAATAAGACCTTCATTTTTTTTCAAAACAAAACTTCTAATTTTGGAATTGTATTTTTCTCAATTTGATTTGAATTTTTACAAACACAATGAACTTTTGCATAGAGCAATCTACTTAAAGTAGGACTATTCTTAGAAAACAAGAATTCTTTGAATACTTCCTGGAAACAATATTGACCTAATCCATAGACCAAAATAGCTTGTATATTCTGCAATGGGATGGTCTCGAATTTTTTTCCCCTATAACTAAGAGGCATTTCATAAATTTAATTTTCGTGACTGATTCGGTTAGCATTACTATTATCATATCCTATGCTTACAAATGAAATCATTGCTTTTAAATGCATACTGTCCAAAATGCTTTTTTTTCTCGTGTGCAACCATTTCAAATGCATTTTATATGTGTTTCTGGGTGGGATTGTATACACATGCTTTAGAATATGTCTTAGTTTTTGAACTTAGATGAACATGATAACGTGGAGTGAGTGTTGTGTAACATTTTACGACCCTATTGTAATTTTCCCGATTCATGCCCTCATATAGGTATAAATCACCATATCCTTACATAGGCATAAGAATCATAACCATAATAAGACATAGCTCATGCAGTCCAAATAAGGTAGGGCTACTTCCACTAGTTCCGAAAATCTTCAACGATATCTTGGAAAATTTGGCTTCAGCGGATAGGGACTTCCCCTTGCTCGAATACTGACTTGTCCAAGAACTCATGGAGTTTTCAAAGAACTGAGACTCTTTGATGACGTTATTATGTCCACCTTTACGTCAATCTCGGCACCTACAAGGTATAAATAGGCCCACACTTGCCATAGCAAACAAACGGTGGTTTGGAGCAGTTTGACTATCTACTTGCCTGATGCGCCCTGCTACTGCAAGTGCCTATGGAAGCCGACCCTCCAGCAGATGCACTGAGAGAGACGCTGTCTTTTCTCCTGCCGAGAAATCCAGCTCCAGTGTTTCCAAGCTACCCTTGCGGGTTGTTGGGAAATCGAGTACAGAGCCTGACCTTCTTCATTCCAAATTAAGGTACGGAGCTGATTAGACCCTAAGAGAAATCTTGGACAGATTCTTCGCAAAAGAATACTACATTTATGCTACACCTCACTGACTTCTTCCCTCGTACCAAGCTTAGGTTAGGTACATCGGGGTAGGCGTATTTTAGAAGCACCAGTTGAGTACTTTTAGCCTCTGTTATTTATGTATGTATTTATCTATGGTTTAGGAACCATACAATGCTCTTACAATATTATTTTATTCTACTCTTTTTACTGTATGCATTACATTTTGCAACCAGTTTTACGATTGTAGCAGTTCATTTTTTATGCTTGAGAAAGAAGACTGTTCAATAAATCCTTTTATTGAAAACACCTGTCTATCTGTTTCTCTGCCCCTCTGGTGAAATGAAGCATACACGATTGACTGAGTGAAATATCTATCTATTGTTTCCACGGCTCTGAAGATCAGTTTTACCTTAGGGAAACAAAGTTGTCATGTTTATGCGGTTGTCAGAAACTAAATCTCGTCTTGTGAACTCGAGAAATTTTCTAGTGATCTCTGAGCTAGCTGGCACTCAAAATTAAGTTTAATATATTCGATAGAGACCTAGTAGGCCTAAGTCCTACATCACATCGATAGGATATATTATTCCAATGCGCAGAGCCTATTGGGAATATAGGAACTACACTACAACTGTTTGTCCTTACCCAATCTCCAATTGCAAATATCCGTCTATCCTTTTTCAAATTGTCATTATGCCTGTATACATATTCGTCCTGGTGCTGTTTAACTTTACGCTCTAAACTCTTTTCGCACACATGCCATGGAGAACCCTTAAGCATCCACGCAGGAGAAATACTTGTTCCTGGTTGTCTGCTCTTGAGAAGTCTAAATCGAAACTCCTTGGTGATGGAATGGGGTGTAGTGCAGTAACTCCACAACATCTCTCTAACATCTTCCTTGCAATCCTCACCATTACTTTCAGTCAATTGAACACACTCCTTCAAAACTCGATTGAACCTCCCAACAAGGCCGTTCTCCCTGGGATTGTAAACAGCAGTGGTATGGTGAGATATGCCCATTTTAGATAGATAGGACTTGAATTCTTCCACTACAAATTGAGGTCCATTGTCCGTGACCAACATGTAAATGTAAATGTAAATGTGGGGGTACTTGTAAAGCGCACTGTGTCTCCAAGGAGTATCCTGGCGCTGAAGACTGCTGGGGAACCCGTCCTGGTTATCTCTGTGAGATGGTCCCTTTCTGGGTATCTCCAAGGTAAAACCAGGCATCCCTGGCGTCCGTGGGGGGCCGTTGTAGAGATGATGCAAGCTTAATGCCCAGAGTTGCCGAGTGTGTTCCATGGTTAGAGTAGGCACCGAGGCGAGAATTATCGAGTCCGTTTGACCCTGGTCCACGACCCAGCCGCGTCGGGAATCGAACCCTGGTCCCGGGCCGTTCTCTGCTTACGGGTCTGCTGCCTCTAACCAGTGAGCCACACCACTGCACTCAACATGTCAGGACAATCCTCCATGTGGAAAATGCTGTCACAAAACTCAATTACATTTGCCGCACTAATTTCTTCATTAAATGCCACCGCCGACAATTCGGAATAATAATCATTTAACACCAAGTCAAATTTGTTCGCTATCCCTTTGGTTGAAAAAGGTCCACATATATCCATGGCCACTCTTTCCTACGGTCTGCTTTGGAAACCAGTTGATGCAATGGGAGATTCCTCAACCCAATGCAATCTTTGCAGCTTTGTGCACGCTCTTCTACATTCCTGTCCACCCAGAGCCACCAAAACGTCTCCCTGGTTTTTCTCTTCATACCGGACATTTTCCTATGTCTTTCATGCAGTTATTTTAAAAGTCTAGCACTTAAACCTTTTGGGACCACCAGCCTACCATTCCTTTGCACCACTCCATTCTCAAACAAAAGTTCTGTCCAAACTGTCCAGAACTCCCCAAACTTTTTCTTGAGAATAATGATGGATCTTGAAGGTTTGGATAATTCAACTATTAATTCCTTGATGCTAACATATTCTTCCACAGACGATTTCCACTCATTCACCCAAATAGCAACTTCACAAGCAATCAGCGTTAATGCAGCGGTTCCCTGGAACATAATTTAGTGAGAAAACATAGCCTATACAACCACTTGGCGATCCTGGGAGTCTCCTTCCCTGCTCCCTTAGTGGTGTACAAATCTATAAGGGGTTTATGATCCGACCTGACCTCAAATTGAGTTTCCCAGACATAGTTCTTATAATAGTTCACACCCTACCAGCATGCTAGGACCTCCTTCTCTATAACAGAGTAAGTAGCCTCTGCCCCCTTAAGAGTGCGGGATCCAAAGGCCACTACATGTTCTTTCCCAAGGTGTTTTTGCATCAGGACAGCTCCCAGTCCATACGCACTTGCATCCATCACATCTACGCTGGGATCTGATGCATTAAACGGTCACTGCCTTCACAATTTGTCCTTTTATGAACTGGAATATAGTTTTACACTTATCAGGCCACTCAAATTTGTTGCCTTTTTTCATTAACTCCCTTAGGACATGTAAAAGTAGTCTTGTGGTGATAGTGCATCTGCTATGGCATCCAGTAGTTTCTTTTTAGGCTTCACCCCCTCTTGCGATAAGGTTTGCCCCAGGTAATCAATTTGTTCCACACCAAATTTGCATTTATTCACCTCCACTGTCAGATCTGCATCTTGTAGTTTGTTCAACATCTTCTCAGAATTAAATCATGTTCTTCCTGATTAGCTCTCCACACTAGGACATCATCTTGGAATACTAAAACCTTTGACACCCCCCTGAATTTTGCACATCACCCTCTGAAGCACAGCAGAAACAGACGCTAATCCGAAAGGCATGCAAAGGAATCGGAAAGCCCCTTCTGGCGTGGTAACTGAAGTAAGGTGTCTGCACGTTGGGTGCAACCTAATTTGGTGGTATGAGCTCAAGATATCAATCAATGAGAAATAGGATGCATTGTTGACAGATGACACCTTCTCATTAATATGTGGTAGGGGATAACGTTCAACCGACATATTGTGATTGAGATCTCTTGAGTCAGTGCACATGCGTAAATTCCCATCAGCTTTTTGCACTAAAACAATGAGGCTAAGTCATTCTGATGATTCTATTGGTTCAATGAATTGTGCATTGCACAGCCTTAGTAACTCATTCCTCATTTTTTCCCTGAGCACAAATGTTTTGTTAAACAACAAGCTCCCCCCAAACAATTGGGAACATTTGGCACTCCATCTGGCTTTTCCTGAGTCTTCTGTAACTAGTATGTGCTGGGGATGGTTGGGGTCTGAAGTGATGCCTAACATTTTTGATCACACCAACCTAGCAGTGTTCTTCCCTTCCCCATCACGTACACTTTATCAGCTGCTTCCGTGCCCTTGTGTGATAATGCACAATTGAAAAAGCCCGCTAAAGGAAGCTTGACACCACAATACCACAGAGTTCAATATCTGGGAACTCAATTTGCAGCCTCCTACTTTCTCCCCAAAATATTTGTCTATAATTGTGTATGGTGAACAAGAATCTGCCCAGACTGCTATCTGTATACCATTGATTTCCAAGACACATTAAGGTGGGTTATACCCCTCACGGATGTCATGAACAGCATTGTCAAAGACAACCATTACTTCAACTTCCCCATCATCAGTAGAATTCTGTTCTTCATGACATTCGCTTATGATATGTACAGAGCGCTTCCACTTTTCAGAGGAAGAACCACCTTGACATATGCTTTAAAAATGACCAATCTTTTTGCATTTATAAAATTTCTCCTAATGGCAACACATTTATCAGATTCTGCAGTGTGTCTTATGCACTCGCACCTATAACAAACTCAGCTGTGTTTAGGCAGCGTGGTTGTGATATTTTTTTCACCTTTCTGTGATGCATTGTTCTCCTTCACCTGGTCTGTGCTCAATTCCGTAACATAACTAGATGTATTTTCTATTCTTTCTTTTCTTCTTTTTTTTGTATTTGGAGAGAGAATACAAAATAAGAATAATTGTACA